>NC_041388.1:331666760-331685701 GCF_002162155.2 Triticum dicoccoides
CCTGCCCGCTCAGTCCCGCCGCCGCCGCTGCCTGCCTGTCGCCGGCATACGCCCGCCGCTCCTCGCGCTCGTCAAGGCCGCCGCAGCCAACCGCGCCAGGCCGTGCCTGCTTCGGCCGGCCGCCCCCGCTCCTGACCGCTGCTGCCGATTCCACCTGCTGCAACCGCTGCGGCCGCCGGTACTCCCCACACGCCACCTCCGCCGGCGTCCGCCCCAGCCACCACCGCACCTGGCCGCCGGCCACCTCCCCTTCATCGGCCCGCCTCGCCATGGTTTCGGCCTCGCCGCGCGCCCAGTCGGGTTCGGTCTCCACGGGCGCCCGCGCTCGTTAAGCCACCCGCGCCCGCTAATGGCCAGATGGGCCACTGACGGTTGGGCCCTACCCCCTGTATTTATGACGAGTAGGGCTCACGCCCCAATACTGTTTAGAACGGAAATAAAAATGTAAAAAGTAAATAATATATTAATTAATTAATTAAAGAATTAACTAACTTAGTTAACACTATTTAATTAACCTAACCACCTAATTATTCTAATTAAACATATTTAGTTAATCCCAGACAATGATAGTGGGACCCGCATGTCAGTTTGACTAAGTCAACTCACTAGTTGGCTGATGACATCACACTGACCTCATGCTGATGTCATAAATGCATTTTAGAATTAAATTAATTCTGTTAATTCTAGAAAATGATAAATTCCTTTTAAAATTAATATAAAATAAACCGTAGCTCAGATGAAAATACTTTCTATATGAAAGTTGCTCAGAACGACGAGACGAACCCGGATACGCAGCCCGTTCATCCGCCACGCATCCCTAGCATAGCGAACATGCAACTTTCCCCCTTCGGTTCATCTGTCTGAAAACGCGAAACACCGGGGATATTTTCCCGGATGTTTCCCCCCTTCACTGGTATCACCTCGTACCGTGTCAGGTCACCCCTAGCACAACGTAATGCCGCATCTTGCTTTTTTTACATTGATTGCTCTGTTATTTATTGTGTTCCCCCTCCGTTACTTCTTCCCGGTAGACCTCGAGACTGTCGGCGACCCCCAGTTAGACTACGGTGTTGACGACCCCTCTCTCTTGCCAGAGCATCCAGACAAGCCCCCCCTTGATCACCAGATATCGCCTACTCTCCTCTATACTGCTTGCATTAGAGTAGTGTAGCCTGTTATTGCTTTCCGTTAATCCTATTCTGATGCATAGCCTGTCATTGTTGCTACAACTATTGATACCTTACCTGCAATCCTTATGCTTAGTATAGGATGCTAGTTTATCATCAATGGCCATACATTCTTGTTCGTCTGCCGTGCTATACTATCGGGCCGTGATCACTCGGGAGTTGATCACGGGTGTATACCTATACATAATATATGATACTTGTGGTGACTAAAGACGGGTCGGCTCGTAGGAGTACCCGCGAGTGATTGACGGATTGGGTCCGAAAGGATGTTTGTTCCGACGGCCCTCTGAGTGGATCTTTGTGGCGAAGTGACAGGGTAGGTTGAGACTACCTAGGAGAGAGGTGGTCCTAGCCCTAGTCGGCGTTCGCGGTTATTTCAAGATAACACGTTTAACGAGATCTTGGTATTTGATCTGAGTCTGGCTACTGGCCTATACGCACTAACCATCTACGCGGGGATAGTTATGGGCACTCGATGTCGTGGTATCAGCCGAAGCCTTCGTGACATCAGCAACTGAGCGGCGCGCGCCGGATTGGACTGGAACGCTTGCTAGGCTAGGTCTGCTTCCGGCCGCGTTCGCAACGTGCAGGTATGCAAAGGGCGATGGGCCCGAACCCCTGCGCCATAGGATTTAGACCGGCGTGCTGACCTCTCTGTTGTGCCTAGGTAGGGCTGCGACGTGTTGATCTTCCGAGGCCGGGCATGACCCAGGAAAGTGTGTCCGGCCAAATGGGATCGAGCGTGTTGGGTTATGTGGTGCACCCCTACAGGGAAGTTAATCTATTCGAATAGCCGTGATCTTCGGTAAGAGGACGACTTGGAATTGTACCTTGACCTTATGACAACTAGAACCGGATACTTAATAAAACACACCCTTCCAAGTGCCAGATACAACCGGTGGTCGCTCTCTCACAGGGCGACGAGGAGAGGATCGCCGGGTAGGATTATGCTATGCGATGCTACTTGGAGGACTTCAGTCTACTCTCTTCTACATGCTGCAAGATGGAGGCTGCCAGAAGCATAGTCTTCGACAGGACTAGCTATCCCCCTCTTATTCTGGCATTCTACAGTTCAGTCCTCATATGATACCCTTATTCCATTTGATACCAATACATACATATGTAGTGTAGCTCCTTGCTTGCGAGTACTTTGGATGAGTACTCACGGTTGCTTTTCTCCCCCTTTCCCCCTTTCCTATACCCGATTGCTGCGACCAGACGTTGGAGCCCAGGAGCCAGACGCCACCGTCGACGACGACTACTACTACTCGGGAGGTGCCTACTACTACGTGCAGCCCGCTGGCGACAACCAGGAGTAGTTTAGGAGGATCCCAGGCAGGAGGCCTGCGCTTCTTTCGATCTGTATCCCCGTTTGTGCTAGTCTTCTTAAGGCAAACTTGTTTAACTTGTGTCTATACTCAGATATTGTTGCTTCCGCTCGTCTATGATCGAGCTCTTGTATTCGAGCCCTCGAGGCCCCTGGCTTGTAATATGATGCTTGTATGACTTATTTTATTTGTAGAGTTGTGTTGTGATATCTTCCCGTGAGTCCCTGATCTTGATCGTACACGTTTGCATGTATGATTAGTGTACGATTGAATCGGGGGCGTCACAGATAAGCTCTACGTTCATATACAACGGGTGCAAGCCAATTTTGCACAAACAGAATACTCGGGTTAAACTTGACGAGCCTAGCATATGCAGATATGGCCTCGGAACACTGAGACCGAAAGGTCAAGCGTAAATCATATAGTAGATATGATCAACATAGTGATGTTCACCATTGAAAACTACTCCATCTCACGTGATGATCAGACATGGTTTAGTTGATATGGATCACGTGATCACTTAGATGATTAGAGAGATGTCTATCTAAGTGGGAGTTCTTAAGTAATTTGATTAGCTGAACTTTAATTTATCATGAACTTAGTTCTGATAGTATTTGCATAACTATGTTGTAGATCAATAGCTCACAATGTAGCTCCCCGTTTATTTTTGATATGTTCCTAGAGAAAAACTATGTTCAAAGATGATAGTAGCAATGATGCGGACTAGGTCCGTGATCGGAGGATTATCCTCATTGCTGCACAGAAGAATTATGTCCTTGACGCACCGCTAGGTGACAGACCTATTGCACGAGCAGATGCAGACGTTATGAACGTTTGACAAGCTCGGTATGATGACTACTTGATAGTTTAGTGCACCATGCTTTACGGCTTAGAACCGGGACTTCAAAAATGTTTTGAACGCCACGGAGCATATAAGATGTTCCAAGAGTTGAAGTTGGTATCTCATACTCATGCCTGTGTCAAGAGGTATGAGACCTCTAATAGTACTTTGCCTACAAGATGGAGGAGAATAGCTCAACGAGTAAGCATGTGCTCAGAATGTCTGAGTACTACAATCACTTGAATCAAGTGGGAGTTAATCTTCTCGATAAGATAGTGATTGACAGAGTTCTCTAGTCACTATCACCAAGTTACTAGAACTTCGTGATAAACTGTAATATGCAAGGGATAACGAAAACGATTCCCAAAGCTCTTCGCAATGCTAAAATCGGCGAAGGTAGAAATCAAGAAAAAACATCAAGTGTTGATGGTTGTCAAGACCACTAGTTTCAAGTAAAAGGGCAAGGAAAGAAAGGGAACTTCAAGAAGAATGGCAAGCAAGTTGCCACTCCCATGAAGAAGCCCAAAGCTAGGCCCAAGCCTGAAAGTGAGTGCTTCTACTGCAAAGGAAATGGTCACTGGAAGTGGAACTGCCCTAGATATTTGGCGGATAAGAAGGATGGCAAAGTGAACAAAGGTATATTTGATATACATGTTATTGATGTGTACTTTACTAGTGTTTATAGCAAACCCCTCGGTATTTGATACTAGTTCAGTTGCTAAGAGTAGTAAATCGAAACGGGAGTTGCAAAATAAATAAAGACTAGTTGAGGACGAGGTGTGTTGGAAATGATTCCAAGGTTGATAAGATCACCATCGCACACTCCCTTTACCTTCGGGATTAGTGTTGAACCTAAAATAAATGTTATTTGGTGTTTGCGTTGAGCATAATATGATTGGATCATGTTTATTGCAATATGGTTATTCATTTAAGTCAAAGAATAATTGTTATTCTGTTTACATGAATAAAACCTTCTGTGGTCATACACCCAAGGTGAATGGTTTACTGAATATCGATCATAGTGATACACATACTTCATAATATTGAAGCCAAAATATGCAAAGTTAATAATGATAGTGCAACCTATTTGTGGCACTGCTGTTTAGGTCATATTGGTGTAAAGTGCATAAAGAAACTCCATGCTGATGGCCTTTTGGAATCACTTGATTATGAATCACTTGATGCTTGTGAACCATGCCTCATGGGCAAGATGACTAAGACTCCGTTCTCCGGAACAATGGAGCGAGCAACTGACTTATTGGAAATAATACATACTGATGTATGCGATCTGATAAGTGTTGAGGCTCGCGGCGGGTATCGTTATTTTCTGACCTTCACCGATGATTTGAGCAGATATGGGTATATCTACTTAATGAAACATAAGTCTGAAACATTTGAAACGTTCGAAGAAACATTTGAAAAGTTCGGAGAATTTCAGAGTGAAGTGGAAAATCATCGTAACAAGAAAATAAAGTTTCTACGATCTGATCGCGGAGGCGAATATTTTAGTTACGAGTTTGGTCTTCATTTGAAACAATGTGGAATAGTTTCACAACTCACGCCACCTGGAACACCATAGCATAATGGTGTGTCTGAACGTTGTAATCGTACTTTATTGGATATGGTGCGATCTATGATGTCTCTTAGCGATTTACCACTATCGTTTTGGGGTTATGCATTAGAGACAGCTGCATTCACATTAAATAGGGCATCATCTAAATCCGTTGAGATGACACCGTATGAACTATGGTTTGGCAAGAAACCAAAGCTGTCATTTCTTAAAGTTTGGGGTTGCGATGCTTATGTGAAAAGGTTTCAAACTGATAAGCTCGAACCCAAATCGGAGTAGTGCGTCTTCATAGGATACCCAAAAGAAACTATTGGGTACACCTTCTATCACAGATCCGAAGGCAAGATATTTTGTTGCTAAGAATAGATACTTTCTAGAGAAGGAGTTTCTCTCGAAAGAAGTGAGTGGGAGGAAAGTAGAACTTGATGAGGTAATTGTACCTTCTCCCGAATTGGAAAGTAGTTCATCATAGAAATCAGTTCCAGTGATTCCTACACCAATTAGTGAGGAAGCTAATGATGATGATCATGAAACTTCAAATCAAGTTACTACCAAACCTCGTAGGTCAACTAGAGTACGGTCTGCACCAGAGTGGTATGGTAATCCTGTTCTAGAAGTCATGTTACTAGACCATGACAAACCTACAAACTATGAGGAAGTGATGATGACCCTAGATTCCGCAAAATGGCTTAAGGACATGAAATCTAAGATGAGATCCATGTATGAGAACAAAGTATGGACTTTGATTGACATGCTCGATGATCGGTGAGTCATTGAGAATAAATGGATCTTCAAGAGGAAGACGAACAATGATAGTAGTGTTACTATCTACAAAGCTCGAATTGTCGCAAAACGTTTTCGACAAGATCAAGGTGTTGACTACGATGAGATTTTCTCACTCATATCGGTGCTTAAAAGTCTGTCCGAATCATGTTAGCAGTTGCCGCATTTTATGAAATCTGACAAATGGATGTCAAAACTGCGTTCCTTAATGGATTTCTTAAAGAAGAGTTGTATATGATGCAACCAGAAGGTTTTGTCAATCCTAAAGGTGCTAACAAAGTGAGCAAGCTCCGGTGATCCATCTATGGACTGGTGCAAGCATCTCGGAGTTGGAATATATGCTTTGATAAAGTGATCAAAGCATATGGTTTTATACAGACTTGCAGTGAAGCCTGTATTTACAAGAAAGTGAGTGCGAGCACTACAACATTTCTGATAAGTATATGTGAATGACATATTGTTGATCGGAAATAATGTAGAATTTTCTGAAAAGTATAAAGGAGTGTTTGAAAGGAGTTTTTCAAAGAAAGACCTCGGTGAAGCTACTTACATATTGAGCATCAAGATCTATAGAGATAGATCAAGACGCTTGATATATTTTCAATGAGTACATACCTTGACAAGATTTTGAAGTAGTTCAAAATAGAACAGTCAAAGAAGGAGTTCTTGCCTGTGTTACAAAGTGTGAAGTTGAGTAAAGACTCAACACCCGACCACGGCAGAAAATAGAAAGAGAATGAAAAGTCATTCCCTATGCCTTAGTCATAGGTTCTATAAAATATGGTATGTTGTGTACCAGACCTATTGTGTACCTCACCATAAGATTGGCAAGAGGGTACAATAGTGATCCAAGAGTGGATCACTGGACAGCGGTCAAAAATATCCTTACTAGAATAAGGAAATGTTTCTCGGTTATGGAGGTGACAAAGAGTTCGTCGTAAAGAGTTACGTCGATACAAGCTTTGACACCGATCTGGATGACTCTAAGTCTCGATCTAGATACATATTAAAAGTGGGAGCAATTAGTTAGAGTAGCTCCATGCAAAGCATTGTAGACATAGAAAATTTGCAAATACATACGGCTCTGAATGTGGCAGACCCGTTGACTAAATTTCTCTCACAAACAAAACATGATCACTCTTTGGGTGTTAATCACATAGCGATACGAACTAGATTATCAACTCTAGTAAACCCTTTGGGTTTTAGTCACATGGAGATGTGAACTAATCACATAAAGATGTGAACTATTCGTGTTAAATCACATGACGATGTGAATTAGATTATTGACTCTAGTGCAAGTGGCAGACTGAAGGAAATATGCCCTAGAGGAAATAATAAAGTTGTTATTTATATTTCCTTATATCATGATAAATGTTTATTATTCATGCTAGAATTGTATTAACCGGAAACTTAGTACATGTGTGAATACATAAACAAACAGAGTGTCACTAGTATGCCTCTACTTGAGTAGCTCGTTGAATCAATGATGGTTATGTTTCCTGACCATAAACATGAGTTGTCATTTGATTAACGGGATCAAATCATTAGAGAATGATGTGATTGACTTGACCCATCCATTAGCTTATCACGATGATCATTTAGTTTGTTGCTATTGCTTTCTCCATAACTTATACATGTTCCTATGACTATGAGATCATGCAACTCCCGAATACTGGAGGAACACTTTGTGTGCTACCAAACGTCACAACGTAATTGGGTGATTATAAAGGTGCTCTACAGGTGTCTCTGATGGTGTTTGTTGAGTTGGCATAGATCGAGAGTAGGATTTCTCACTCTGATTGTCGGAGAGGTATCTCTGGGCCCTCTCGGTAATGCACATCAATATAAGCCTTGCAAGCAATGTAGCTAATGAGTTAGTTACGGGATGTAGCATTACGGAACGAGTAAAGAGACTTGCCGGTAACGAGATTGAACTAGGTACTGAGATATCGACGATCGAATCTCGGGCAAGTAACATACCGATGACAAAGGGAACAACGTATATCGTTATGCGGTTTGACCGATAAAGATCTTCGTAGAATATGTGGGAGCCAATATGAACATCCAGGTTCCGCTATTGGTTATTGACCGGAGACATGTCTCGGTCATATCTACATAGTTCTCGAACCCGTAGGGTCCGCACGCTTAACGTTTGGTGACGATCGGTATTATGAGTTTATGTGTTTTGATGAACCAAAGGTTGTCCGAGTCCCGGATGTGATCATGAGCATGATGAGGAGTCTCGAAATGGTCGAGACATAAAGATCGATATATTGGATGACTATGTTTGGACATCGGAATGGTTCCAAGTGAGTTCAGACATTAACCGGAGTACCGGGGGGTTACCGGAACCCTTCGGGGAGTATATGGGACCTAATGGGCTTTAAGGAAGAGAGGGAGGGGCTACTTAGGGCAGGCCACGCGCCCCCTCCCCCCAAGGCCTAGTCCGAATTGGACTAGGGGGGAGGGGCGATGCCCCCTCCTTCCTTCTCTTCTCTCTTCCCTGTCCTATTTTCCTACTCCTACTACATGAAAAGGGGGGAATCCTACTCCCGGTGGGAGTAAGACTCCCCAGGGCGCGCTATAGTAGAGGGCCGGCCCTCCCCCTCCTCCACTCCTTTATATGCGGGGATGGGGGCACCCGATAGACACACAGGTTGATCATTGATGCCTTAGCCGTGTGCGGTGTCCCCCTTCACCATAATCCACTTCGGTCATATCATCGTAGTGCTTAGGCGAAGCCCTGCGACGGTAGCATCATCATCACCGTCATCACGCCGTCGTGCTGACGAAGCTCTCCCTCGACACTCTGCTGGATCATGAGTTTGTGGGACGTCACCGAGCTGAACGTGTGCAGATCGCGGAGGTGTCGTACTTTTGGTATTAGGATCGGTCGATCGTGAAGACGTATGACTACATCAACCGTGTTGAGGGTATGTGGACAACACTCTCCTTTCTCGTTTCTATGCATCACCATGATTTTGCGTGTGCATAGGTAAATTTTTGAAATTACTGCGTTCCCCAACATACTAGAGATAAACCCGTTGATACCATATGGAGTCTAATAAATTCCTTCATGAATCACCTTTCGCCGCGCATACCAGATCGCCCGTAACGTCACAATTAAGATTCTAAAATCATCTTGGGGTAGATCATCTATCATGGAATGAAGCCAACGTGTCGCATTGGTGTCATGGTTGGAAGATAAGTGTTGAACCAACTCATTTTTTGGACGCTTAGAACGACCCTGATAGTACTGTCACCTGCAATGGCCCATAGTGGGTCGGCCCATCAATCAGGCTAGGTCACGTGTTTGCCATGAGTCTACATTATCTTCCAAAATTTTCTTCTTCTTTTGTTTCTTCTTTATTTTTGTTTATATTTTTATTTGAATATAAACATATATTAAAACACTATGTTACCTAATTTTTTAAAGTGTCCATCGTGCATTTTAAAATTGTCAACACAATGTATAAAAATTGTTCGCGCAGTTTTTATAACATGATGATATGTAACGCCCCGAGACCGATGTGCCAAGTGTCGTGCAGTTATTCGCTGTTGTTGCGTTGTCATTGCTTGCGTGTCATGCATCTCATATCATGTCATCATGCGCATTTCATTTGCATACATGTTCGTCTCATGCATCCGAGCATTTTCCCCGTTGTCCGTTTTGCAATCCGGCGTTCCGTTCTCCTCCGGTGGTCATTTCTACCTTTCTTTCTTGTGTGGGGATTAAACATTTCCGGATTGGACCGAGACTTGTCAAGCGGCCTTGGTTTACTACCGGTAGACCGCCTGTCAAGTTTCGTACCATTTGGACTTCGTTTGATACTCCAACGGTTAACCGAGGGACCGAGAAGGCCTCGTGTGTGTTGCAGCCTAACACCCTTCCATTTTGACCAAAAACCCACCTAACTCTGCTCCATCATCTCGGTCGTTCGATCACGATCGCGTGGCCGAAAACCGCACCTCATTTGGAGCTTCCTAGCTCCCTCTACCTATAAAAGAGCACCCCTCCCCGAAATTTCGGATCATTTCGCAGTCTAAACACTAGATCCACTCCTCCCCGCGCCACCGGACGCGTCCGTGCTGCACCGGACATGTCCGCCCCCTCGCGCCACCTCACTCCAGCCAATCAGAAGGCGCCACGTCAGCCCCGCCGCCCCTATCCTCCAATCAGAAGCCGCCACCTCACCTCCCCTGCGCCCACTTCGCCGCCGATCCGCGGGGCCCAGATCTGGCCCGCGCGAGCCCGACCGCGCCGCCACCCAGCCCGAGCGTCGCCCGTCCCCAGCGCCTCGCGCCTCTCTGTCCTTGCTCCACCGCCGTTGACCTCGAGGCCTACCCCGTCGCCCTGCCCTTCCATCTCTCCCTTCTCCCTTGGTTCCATCTCCCTCTCACCCCGCCGACCTTTCCTCTCGCAGGTACCCGTCGTTGCCGCCGTCGGAGTTGCTCGCGCCGCCGCCCTGGGATCCCACTGCCGCTGCCGCCACCGGGAATGGGTTTCCCGGGACCAGATCCGCCCTCTCCGGTCCTTCCCGCTGCCCTCACCGGCCGGAGTTGCTGTTGCCCCGCCGTTGACTTCAGGCGCCGCCGTCCCCTGCATCTTGCCCGTGCGCCTCAGGCACGAGGAGAACGACACCGGCGTCTCATCCTCGTGCGTAGGCCCGATCCGCCAAGGCCCAGCCACAGCACCCAGCGCGCCCCCCTTCCGGCCTGCCTCAGCCTCCTCCACCGAACGGGCCAAGGCCCAAGGGTGAGCAGCCCCCAGATCCATTTCCCTGTGCACTGCTGGCCCAGCCAGTTTCGGCCCATACTGTGTTTTTTTTAGCGTCTGCGAATTTGCCTATTATTCAGTGATTTTACTGATTTACAGAAAACCCTTCCATGTTCATGCATTTAATAACTCACTAACCGTGCATCGGATTAAAATGTTTTATATATGAAACTGGCTCAGAATTTTGTGTAGATTAATAATATCCAACTTTCATCCATATTTAAAATGTTAAAAATGTTGTTTGCATTAATTTGCTCCTATGCCATGATAAAATGCTTTATTTCATAACTAAATAACCGTAACTCCAATTTTAATAAACTTTATATGTAAATGGGGTAGAATTTTGCCTAGTTTATCATGGTGACCTTTATTTGCATTTAAAACAACTCTAAAATTGTGTTTAGGGCAGAACAGGACCTAATCTAAAATATGCATATGGGGAGTTTCCGGAATTGTTGTTCGTTGCTTTCGGCCTCATTTAAACTTGACTAGATAGGTAGTTTTACTTTGCTTCACCCTCTTGCCATGTTAACCAACATTTAATATTGTTGAGTACATAAACGAGATCAAACTAAATAACTTGTTGTGGTGCTTCGTCAATATGCAACTCGTTGCATATTGATCTCCACTTAATTTGTAGAACTGCTTGTGCACTTTGCCATGCCATGCCTCATTAAACCGGACATGCCTCATACTCGATTGTGCATCATGCCATGTTGTTGTGGTGGTTGTTTACTATGTTGTGTGCTTCTTTTCCGGTGTTTGCTTCTTCGGGTTGGTTCCGATAACGTCGAGGTTGTGAGGATCCATTCGTCTACGTCTGTTTGTCTTCTTCATGGACTCGTTCTTCTTCCTTGCGGGATTTCAGGCAAGATGATCATACCCTCGAAATCACTACTATCTTTGCTATGCTAGTTTGCTCGCTCTTTTGCCATGCCAATGCTACGATGCCTACCACTTGCTTGTCAGCCACCCAAATTGCCATGTTCAGCCTCTAACCCACCAATGTCCTAGCAAACCGTTGATTGGCTATGTTACCGCTTTGCTCAGCCCCTCTTATAGCGTTGTTAGTTGCAGGTGAAGTTTGAAGTTTGTTCCTTGTTGGAACATGGAGATATCGTTCCTTGTTGGAACATTTATTTGCTTGTTGGGATATCACAATATATCTTACTTAATTAATGCATCTATATACTTGGTAAAGGGTGGAAGGCTCGGCCTTATGCCTGGTGTTTTGTTCCACTCTTGCCACCCTAGTTTCCGTCATATCGGTGTTATGTTCCCGGATTTTTCGTCCCTTACGCGGTTGGGCTATAATGGGAACCCCTTGACAGTTCGCCTTAAGTAAAGCTTCTCCAGCAATGTCCAACATTGGTTTTACCATTTGCCACCTAGCCTTTTCTTTTCCCTTGGGAGTCGCGCTCCTGAGGGTCATCATTATTTTACCCCCCCGGGCCAGT
Organism: Triticum dicoccoides; assembly: GCF_002162155.2. Lineage (NCBI taxonomy): Eukaryota > Viridiplantae > Streptophyta > Magnoliopsida > Poales > Poaceae > Triticum > Triticum dicoccoides. The sequence continues at coordinate 331,678,704 of NC_041388.1, forward strand.
GCTCCTCTGAGTGTTGGTCCAACCTGTCAGCTGCCGGTGGCCACCAGGGGCAACTCTGGGTTGGCCTACCCGTACCTTGGACAATCTGAGTATGCCCTGAGAAAGAGATATGTGCAGCTCCTATCGGGATTTGTCGGCACATTCGGGCGGTGTTGCTGGTTTAGTTTTACCCTGTCGAAATGTCTTGTTGTACCGGGATACCGAGTCTGATCGGAACGTCTCGGGTGGAGGTCTATTCCTTCGTTGACCGTGAGAGCTTGTCATGGGCTAAGTTGGGACACCCCTGCAGGGTATTATCTTTCGAAAGCCGTGCCCGCGGTTATGGGCAGATGGGAATTTGTTAACGTCCGGTTGTAGAAAACCCGAAGTTGACCTTAATTAAAATACATCAACCGTGTGTGTAACCGTGATGGTCTCTTTCCGGCGGAGTCCGGGAAGTGAACACGGTGTTGGGGTTATGCTTGACGTAGGTAGTCCAGGGTCACTTCTTGATCATACTTTTATCGACCGTGCTTTGCCTTCTCTTCTCGCTCTCATTTGCGTATGTTAGCCACCATATATGCTAGTCGCTTGCTGCAGCTCCACCTCATTACTCCATCCTTCCTATAAGCTTTAATAGTCTTGATCTCGCGGGTGCGAGATTGCTGAGTCCCCGTGGCTCACAGATACTTCCAAAACCAGCTTGCAGGTGCCGTTGAGTCCGTGCAGATGACGCAACCAAGCTCAGGAGGAGCTCGATGAAGATCTTGTCCTTTGTGTTGTTTCGTTTTAGTTGATCAGTAGTGGAGCCCAGTTGGGGTCGATCGGGGACCTTTGTCGCATTTGGGGTTCTTCTTTTATTTTGGCTCCGTAGTCGGGCCCTGATTGTATTTGGTTGATGTAATGCTTTATTCATGTAATTGTGTGAAGTGGCGATTGTAAGCCAACTATGTATCTCTTTCCCTTATGTTTTACATGGGTTGTGTGAAGATTACCTCACTTGCGACATTGCTTTCAATGCGGTTATGCCTCTAAGTCGTGCTTCGACACGTAGGAGATATAGCCGCATCGAGGGCGTTACATGATAGCATTCCAAAAAATGGCATGCTATTTAAAAATAGTCACACGTTTCAAAAGAAAAGGTTTGTGACACTTTCTAAAATAAATTATAGAGTGTAATTCTTTTTTGGCATAATTCAATAAAGTTGCACCATTCAAAAAAATGAATGTGGCATTTAAGAAAAATGTTCATCGGTTTCAGAAATATGTTTGGTGATATTCTGAATTAGTTTTATGCATTTTAATAAATTTTCGCGTAGTTTAAAAAGTGCATCATGACACACTGCCATTAAAAAAATGTTCTACTTGTATTTGAAAAATGTTTAACATGTATAAAAAATATTCCATAAGTATATGAAAAATGTATATTGAAAATTAGACATGTGTTAGAAAATAAAAATAAATAAATAACAAGAAAACCAAAGTAAACTGATGAAGAAACGTAAGAAACAGAAAAATCAAAGAAACCCACCAAAACGAACAGAAGAAACAAACTGAAAACTGATAACCCCCGAAGGGAAAGTGGAGTAAAAACAAGCAGAAAAACCCAAAAAAAACTGTTGAAAACTGATAAGCAAACACACAAGGAAAAAATCGGCACGAAAGGTTCTAAAACCGGTTTATGCCGGTCCACATAACCTTCACAAAACCGGAGCCGGATCCTCTAACTTAGAGAAGGTAAGTCACGGTGCTACAGTGCTTATCTAGTGCAAAATGAAGAAGGAATGTTAGGGACTATTAGGAGGTTATTTACTTTTGGTAATTACTGTAGATATAAAAAATCCAAAATTAATTTTATCTCACCATGAACTTGTTTGTATGTAATTACTATGAATGTACATATTAGATTTGTAATTTAAAAATTATTTAAAGTTATTTTAGCCTTAATTGTATGTTTTAACAAAAGAAAAGTCAGGGTACTGTAGCTTCTCTAACATCCCTTGTGTATGTTAGAGGATCCAGTTCCCACAAAACCAAGCAACTGTGTCGCAAACTAAGGGAGCGATCAGTGTGTGGATTTATCTAAGTTTTTGTTTTTCTTATGGCTACTGACTAGGCTTTCTTGGATGGGCTTTATGATGTGTGTATAGGTTGCCCACCCCGTTTGCCCCTAGGGTGTTGCACTTTTTAGATTTTGTCACATCGGCATGTTCTAGTTTCTCTCGAAAACAAATTTGCTCAATATCATGAAAAAAAACTCTGCTCAGAAGTAGTTGCGGGGTTTTTTTTTTAAGGTTCTGATTTGCATGTTCGTTTCGCACACATGCCACCAGAGGTTCAAATCCTAGGCACAAAACATTTCACATGTTATTTTTCATATAACTGTTTTGTGTAATTGATCGACATATCTAAAATGTGTGACTTGCCGTTTCATATGGTAATTCAGGCATTTCAAATATTCCTAACCAATAGTGCATGTTTTTCTTTGCTCTAGTTTATAGGGTTGCACTTTTGATATACCAAATTTGCACATAATTTCGTTTTATGCATCTAGCCATATCTAAAACTAGATGATACCCCCGCGCATTGTTGCGGAAACTGCTAACAAATAATTTGATTTACAAAAACATGAGAAAGTTTATGAAACATAGTATATGTTGGTGATAAGAATTTTGTTTAAAAAAATATTGTTTAGAGTAAGCATCTAAAGAAATTTGATGAACAAGCCGAAAATGAGTGTGGTCTTTGTTCTGTTAATTTATTACCATGAAAATATCAGCGAGGCGATATGAGACAAAAACAGTGTTGAGTAGAGGCAGTGGAAACGTATATACCTTGGTTAAACCTAAGACAACAATACCAACTACATATGTGCATTCATAAAAAAAATACAGCTCACGTAGAAAAACAAACGGAAGTTCACTCATAATTTGATTTTCTATATATAAACAAAAGGTCGTTTATAATTCATGAGGCCCCTGGGAAAGTGTTTTTACATGGTAGACCTACTTGATTATGTGGATAGGCTACATGTCAAGATAAATAAGATAGCGAGATGAATCTCTTGTGTATATAAGATGTGCAGCTTGTCTCCTTATATATTTTTATTTACTTTGTGTATTTATCTCAAATGTATTGAAGCATATACTAGTATAATGTATTGGACCATTACTAGTAAATCACACAAATTTAAAGAACACAACTTAGACAACTGATCATGGCGGCATAGCGACGCTGGTACTCGATCCCATAGTGGACGGTTTTCATCTGACCCGAGTCCTTATGGGCGAAGGAAGAAACGTCAGCTTGATATATGCCGATACATAGTGGACGGTTTTCATCTGATCAAAGTCTTGAAAGTGGTACTATTGGGCTTTCTTGATCACCCAACAGTTCCGATTAGAGTGAGTGGCCAGCTTGTCAGGGGTGCCATGGATGGTGCACGACCTGTCCAGGATCTGGTCCAACATTGAGGGACCCTCTCTGTCCCTTTGATGACTCTCTGCAGGGGCATCCAGGATGCCGTCTCGGATGGCCAGGTTCTTTGCTCTGGTCTTCTTCCCCTCCTTCTTTTTCTTGGCTGGGACCACGTAGGGTTCCTCGGCTAGTAGCTTCTTGAGCTCGGGGCTCGTCCGACTGCGTTGTCAAGGACTTGATTGCCTTGGCACGCGCGCGCCAACCCTGTGCAAAAAGCATAAAACCGACCACTCAGTTAAGGAGAAATGGCCGAAGGTTTGGTAGGTAAATTATGAATGTAATGTTACCTCGACAACGGGGGGTGCTCGGCATAAACAGGTGCCCTCTCCTCCGGATGAGAATATGTTGCTCTTGGGCTTAAAGAGGATCTTCCACATCCTGCCGAGATCTTTTCCTCAGAAGAACCTCCAGATCACCGCCTCCTCATTTTCTGGTGTGTACCTCCACATCGGAATAGCTCGGGCTTGGGGTGGCAGCATCCGACGATGGATTATCACGTGGATTACATAAATCAAGGTGACGCCCGTGTTGACCATGGGCTTGACCTTACGCCGGATCTCGTCCACCTCTTTTTGGTTCCCCCAGCTAAGGCTCTTCTTGGTCCAAGAGTGCATCCTCTATAAAGGTGCTACCAAGAAGATAGGGACCCCCTCCTGGTTCCTTGGTGGCATGTCGGCCATGTAGAACCACTCCTCCTGCCAAATCTTCATGGTTTCAATGAGCATGCCCTTTGGCTAGGGTACACTTGGATCTTGTTGATCATGGCCCCGCCACACTCCACAAGATTAGGGCCACTTCTGTTTGGCTTGACACATAATTGCTTTAGCATACCCTGAAGTGGAGCTCTGTATGAAGGAAGGCCTCGAAAAAAGTGATGTAGGTGGCAATATGGAGGATAGAGTTTGGGGCCAGGTGGTGAAACTGGAGCCCATAGAAGAACAAGAGACCTCGGAGAAAGGGGTGGAGTGGGAAGCCTAGACGTCAGATGAGATGAGAAGTAAAAACCACCCACTCCCCCTTTCAAGGTCGGGGATAGCGTATGCTGAGCAGGCCTCATCCTTGCCCAAAGGAGATCGACATCTAGCCGTCCAATGGGATGGAAGGTAACCATCGGCTTGGAGCTGAGCGATGGCGCCGTCAGTGACAATGGAGGGCATCCACTGCCCTCTCTTGTTGGTAGCCTTCTCCCGGGCGTTGGAGCAGCAACATCCTTCCCCTTACCAGCCATCTTTTCGCGGTGGGGAAAGTGGAGTGTAAGTGAATCTCTAGGTGTTGGTGAAGGAAATATGCCCTAGAGGCAATAATAAAGTCGTTATTTTATATTTCCTTATCACTACAAAAAAAGACACATCCGTGACATTTTGGGCCGAACGAATTTTTTTTCTGTCATACATATGACACTTCTATGACGATAATTGTGACAAAACCCGGTATCATCATAGATGTGGTGGGCTCCTACTTCTATGACAAAAAATCATGACAGAAAATGGGCTTTTTGTCCTGGGCGGGCCGGAGACGCAGCTGCATGACATTCTTTGGGCCGTCCATGACGGAAAAAACCATGGTAGAAGCGAGGGGGAGCAAAATTTTGAGGAGTTTCCGGTTACGGTGGGAGGTCGGGGGCCGAGCGATGCGCGTTTCTCTCGTACACGTACGCGCGTGTGTGCGAGGCATTGGCTCTAACTGAACCCGAACGAGGCGCTGGGCTCTAACTGAACCTGAGCCATTGCACTGCAGGCTACGCGTTACTGAACCCGAGCGATCGATCGATGACTGTTAACTGAACCCGATCGAGCGATTCCTTCGCTACTGCTGCTAACTGAAACCGATCGATGGGATGAATAGTGAGCGTTGCGGGGGGTTTGGATGAACAGTAAGCGGTGGTGTTGCCTCTGGATGAATAGGACCCCGTGGTGTGGTGGAGGGCTGGATGAACAGTAGACGGTGGAGGGGTGCCCATGGAGGGGTGGATGAACAGGACCCCATGGTGGAGGGCTGGATGAACAGTAGACGGTGGAGCGGTGGTTGAATAGGACCCCGTGGTGTGGAGGGCTGGATGAACAGTACACAGTGGAGGGGTGCCCGTGGAGGGGTGGTTGAACAGGACCCCGTGGTGTGGAGGGCTGGATGAACAGTAGACGGTGGAGGGGTGGTTGAACAGTAGCCGGTGGAGTAGCGCGTGGTGGAGGCTGGATGAACAGGAGTCCGTGGAGGCTAGATGAACAGGAACCCGTGGAGGCTGGAGGAGGTCGACGGTGGAGATGAAAAGTATCCCGTGGAGTCCCGTTTCGCGGTACGCCACACCCCTCCCGATGAACAGGACCCCGTTTCGACCGTAGCGCTCCAACACAAGTCCGTTTCCTCTGTTTTGCGGTACGCCACACCCCTCCCGATCAACAGGACCCCCGTTTCGACCGTAGGAGGTCCGTTTCCTTCGTTTCGCGGTACGCCAGACCCCTCCCGATGAACATGATCCCGTTTCGAACGTGGCCGGTCGAACACAAGGTCGTTTCCTCCGTTCTGCGATATGCCAGGCCTCGTTTCCATCGCCTGTTCCGTCCAAGCCCTCCCGATGAACACGACGCATTTCGTTGCCTCCCCATGAACATGACGCATTCCGTTGCCTCCCCATGAACACGACGACGACGCCGTTTCTCCGTTCCGACCTAGCCATGTACACGAGCCCTAGCCGTACATATGCGCGAGTAGGCGTTCGAGACCCCGCCTGTATGTACACATACGTGGCCGTATTTTCTTTCTTGCACCCTGGCCGTTGTACGTACGTGTACATGCTACGTGCGTCGCCTCTACTATGACATGTGCGCGCCTCTACATCGACCAGTATGTACGTACATGTTCGCGACCAGAATGACAACGCAACGTACGCTTCGACCAGGTGGGTCCAGACTGTGAGGCACTTCCTTACCTGCGAAGATGTAGTTGGTCGGTCCCAGCAGTCAGGGGGCGAATCATTTTGTTTTTTTGCCCGGACGCACTTCCTTTGTGACGCCCGGATAATTAGGCTACAGTGAACTTCTGCTAATGATGCCACGTCACCTCGATTATTGTTGCTAATCTCGCTTTAGTTCGAAAATGGTTCGAATTCAAATTCAAAATTAAGCAGACAATAAAAATTTTCAAATAGTAAACTAAAATGTTCGGAGTGTGTAGTTAAATGCCTAGTTAATTATAGTGCAACAAACACCCTTTTTGCACATGTCTAAATATATTAAAATGAAATAAAACAGAAAAGTGAAATAAATAAAAGGAAAAGACAAATCTAACTAAAAATAAAAAGAGGCAGACCCCCCCCCCCACTAGGCCATCTGTGGCCCAGCTGGCCAGCCCAACTGGGCAAAGGCCTAGCCGACTGGCCCAGCGGCGGCCACCCCACTCCCTTATCCCCTGTCGGTGGAACCCTAATCCAACCACCACCACTCTCCCTCCCACGTCGTTCCCCTCCTCCCCCCGATCCAGATCGGATCGGGGCTCGCTCGCACGCACGCGCCTCGAGCCTGACGACCCCGGCGCCAGGAGCCCTC
>NC_041388.1:331686759-331693194 GCF_002162155.2 Triticum dicoccoides
CGATTCGCCCTCGTTCGGGCGCTCGCCCGATCCGCCCAACGCCCGTGCGCCCGTTATGCCCCCTGGGCCAGTGACCAAATGACCCCACGGCCCAAAACGTTTAAAAAAAGAAAGAGATTAAAAAAAGATTTATAAATAATAATAATAATAATTAAAAGTAAATAAGTAAATAATATTAATAAATAAAATTAACAATTAATTGAATTAATTAATTAACTTAATTAAGTAATTAAAGAATTAATTAAACTAATTAATCCTGTTTAATTAATCTAATCAATTAGTTAAGTTAATTAAACCCTAATCAACCTAAATAGAGTATGACAGTTGGGTCCCACTGGACCCACATGTCAGTTTGACCAGTCAACACCCCTGTTGACTGCTGACGTCATGCTGACGTCAGCAAACACTGTTGTGGATAATGTTAGAATTAAATAACTAACTAAAATCAGAAAATGATTTAAATCTTTAGAAAATCATATCTTTTAATCCGTAACTCGGATGAAAATACTTTCTACATGAAAGTTGCTCAGAACGACGAGACAAACCCGGATACTTGTGGATCTTTGTCCCGACGGCCCTCTGAGTGGATCTTTGTGGCAAAGCGACAGGGCAGGTTGAGACCACCTAGGAGAGAGGTGGGCCTGGCCCTGGTCGGTGTTTGTGGTTATTTCAAAATAACACGTTTAACGAGATCTTGGCATTTGATCTGAGTCTGGCTACTGGCCTATACGCACTAACCATCTACGCGGGGACAGTTATGGGCACTCGACGTCGTGGTATCAGCCGAAGCCTTCGTGACGTCGGCAACTGAGCGGCGCGCGCCGGATTGGACTGGAACGCCTGTTAGGCTAGGTCTGCTTCCGGCCACCCACGCAACGTGCAGGTGTGCTAAGGGCGATGGGCCCAGACCCCTGCGCCATAGGATTTAGACCGGCGTGCTGACCTCTCTGTTGTGCCTAGGTAGGGCTGCGACATGTTGATCTTCCGAGGCCGGGCATGAACCAGGAAAGTGTGTCCGGCCAAATGGGATCGAGCATGTTGGGTTATGTGGTGCACCCCTGCAGGGAAGTTAATCTATTCGAATAGCCATGATCTTCGGTAACAGGACGACTTGGAGTTGTACCTTGACCTTATGACCACTAGAATCGGATACTTAATAAAACACACCCTTCCAAGTGCCAGATACAACCGGTGATCGCTCTCTCACAGGGTGACGAGGGGAGGATCATCGGTTAGGATTGTGCTATGCGATGTTACTTGGTGAACTTACCATCTACTCTCTTCTCCTGCTACAAGACGGAGGTTACCAGAAGCGTAGTCTTCGAAAGGACTAGCTATCCTCCTCTTATTCCGGCATTCTGCAGTTCAGTCCACATATGATAGCCTTATTCCAGTTGATACCAATGCATACATATGTAGTGTAGCTCCTTGCTTGCGAGTACTTTGGATGAGTACTCACGGTTGCTTTCTCCCTCTTTTCCCCTTTCCCTTCTACCCGATTGCTGCGACCAGACGTTGGAGTCCAGGAGCCAGACACCACCGTTGACGACGACTGCTACTACTCGGGAGGTGCCTACTACTACGTGCAGGCCGCTGACGGCGACCAGGAGTAGTTTAGGAGGATCCCAGGCAGGAGGCCTGCGCCTCTTTCGATTTGTATCCCAGTTTGTGCTAGCCTTCTTAAGGCAAACTTGTTTAACTTATGCCTGTACTCAGATATTGTTGCTTCCACTGACTCGTCTATTATCGAGCTCTTGTATTCGAGCCCTCGAGGCCCCTGGCTTGTAATATGATGCTTGTATGACTTATTTTATTTGTAAAATTGTGTTGTGATATCTTCCCGTGAGTCCCTGATCTTGATCGTACATGTTTGCGTGTATGATTAGTGTACGATTAAATCGGGGGCGTCAGAAGTTGGTATCAGAGCCGACTGCCTGCAGGAATCCCCCTTCCACACTCCTTGGTCGAATACGAGTCTAGACATTACAAAAACTTTTACTAACATGGCTGTGTGCCTTACGGGCCCACGTCGCCATCTGGGTGGTATTAGGATCTTTTATTCCTCGATCTATACTCTGGGACTCTGATCTCTCTTCTTTTCGGGTTAAATGAATTTTGCTAAATCTAACATTAGGATCTCGTTATCACTTTCACCCGGAGAGCCCCTTATTACTGATGATCGTCTGCTGCGCGTGAAGACCCTGAAGATACTCTCCGCTGTTAACCCGAGAACTTGTGTTCATCGCGTTTGCAATTCCCCTTCCACAGTCAACCCTTATGGATAACTACTTGCAGTTGTTATTCTTACATTCATCCCCAGTTGGTCTTGTTATTACAAGATACCCCAAAATACTCGTCGTTGTTTTGATAATCCTTTGAGCTTACTGCCTTGCAGTTCCTTACCACCTGAATACCCCTACGGGTAATTTCTCGCACTTATCGAGTACCCGCTCATCCCCAGTTTGATTCACGTATTTCACAAAAGTCTTCGAAATGCCATTCGATCTTCTAAAAATCCCGAGCAGCTTATTCCTTTTGAAAATCTTGCTTGCTTGCATTATGGTTAATCCCATAAGTCTCGTAGTCTTATTGGCATCCCTTGTCATTATCATTTTGAGTCTGTTGACTCAATATGTTTGCGAATACACGCAATCATCATTGATCCTTATAAATTACCTTTCTGGCTGAGCTGCCATTCTTTTAACTGGAATTGGTTCTCGACCAATCCAATTGCCGTTGATTGTACCCTAAGGCTATTCAACTTATCCATCCCTAATCAGAGCATTGCTTCTGGTCCCTTGATTTGGAAATCATAATTCCTTTGCATTTGAGATTTGAGTTAGTCAGTTGTTTCTATAATCTGATCTCCTTGCAATCTTCTTCCTCTAGTGAGTACCGATGCTCACGTCAGATCCCTTGTGGACCACCAGATCCTTTGTTGGATTTTATCCGACAACGTCCTTCATATTCAATAAGCATGTGAGCCTTTCCTCGGATACATAATGCCTTTGGTAAATTGTATCCTTTGCTTGTCAACCATGCTCTGTTTCTGAGCTGCTGGTTTTTACGATTGAAGCTTGTGGTATATGTTTCCACGATACCCTAACGGGTTGAACCTATGCCTTTCTTAATCTGTGTGAACCCGAAAGTTTTCACGGGTCATACTCCTCTGGTAATTCACCAGGTAGGTTTTGACACTGAAAGCATTTGTATCTAGAACAGTGAATGAATATGCATTGAAGAAGTGGGAGTCGGCCTTGAACTTCGTGTTCATGCCCATGGACACGATGCAAATCTTATCATTAAAGCTTCTCTTAAATTAAAATTTTCCCTTGGTATAAGTTCTTATATCTGGGATCCGGCCTATTGCAATCGTGGTTTCGACCATATGTTCTTCTTTGACCCCATTTCATGGGCAAGTTTAAGCACTTGTCTTTTGTGGATCAATACACCAATCCAACCTTTACTTTGATCTTCCATCGAGTATTACACTCTGGTATCTTGAGAATATCAGGAACCACATAACTTCTTATGAGTTCTTCATCAAGTGCTACATTCCATTGATTCCGATTTTTCACGGGCTCTGAGTTATTAAACACTCAAAGACATCGATAACTGACTCAAGTCCGCACCGTGATTAATCAACTCTTGAGGTGATAAACTCGATCACATCATTCCTAGCCTGCTTGGCTATACCTTTGTCATGCCGATTTTAACTGTGCTACCTGGTCCTTCCCAGAGCAAAAATGTCGAGGTGAGCTAATCTTACGTCGATCTTCCTTGTCATAACAATTGTCCTTGAATGACAAGCTTGATTTCAAGTTTGTGTCGTACCTATGGTTTCAATAACTTCTTGCGTCATCATTTCGTTGGCTTGATGTCATCGCCGATCGATTACATCTTCTTGAAACCTCTCGACAAATGTGTCGTGATCATCATCAACATTTTGACCCCTTCCAGGATATCAATTGAATTCATGATGAGAAGTACCATCCTTGTCCTTGATGATTTGTGTTATCATCAACCACTTATTGTCTTCCGTTCAACCCAAACTTGTTCATGTTTCTAGCAACCCTATTGCTTTCAAGTTAGAGGTCGATAATTCATTCTTAGGCTATTGGTTGTTGAATCACCTTTCTAACATTGATCATGCTACCTAAGACCATATTTTGGGTGCACTTTTCAACCAACGCTTAATTGTGTATGTTTTCCTTGAGCATACATCCTTATATCATTTGATCCGACAAATGTTATCTCCTTGTTCACATAAGTGTGGAAATCCATCTTTTGAAAATCTCAATGAATTGTCGCTGAGTTCATCAGCCACCTCTTCATCCTCTCCTTGGTTTTAATGATGAACTCTTGTTTCGGAACTCGCTTCCATAGTTCAGTCCCCGAGAATCTTACAATGTAATCTCGACAATTTGTGTTGCACCTTTCTTCTCAGGCATCTTGAGTCTGAGTTGTCCTAACAGCAATCAGATTTGAAACTTGTTAGATATGATGGTTGGGACATATTTCCAAGAGTTATAACATTGATCTTTTATGACCCGGTAAGGTGATGTCATGCCCAGCACACCTGGCCGGAGGACCTATTGTTATAGTTTCCTTTTTGGCAAGGTTAGTCATTCTTCATGAGGAAATTGTAAGACTTATTCTATAAGTTGTTCTTGATGGATCCTTTTTGTTTCCAAAGTCTGATCTTCACCAGATGACCATGTCAATGCTATCTCGAAGCATGTCCATGGTACTCCGATTTTCAACAGGAACATTTGAAGCCCAATGTTAAATGTTTCCTGCTCAATTATCCAAACATCACTGTATGGATAATGTCATGAAAATTCTCTCTCGTACCTAAAGAGTTTTCTACATTATATCCTGTCATGGATATCATGATCTGCTTGTCCTTGGGAAGGATATACCCATGAAATATGTGTTTAAACACATTTTCCTTTCCATTATTCTGTTTAACTTGATAATCACTTTTCCTTTCCATTGATTTGTTTAAACCTTCTTGTGATCTATTTAATATAAGCAGTAATATATCCCTGCTTATGAAAACACCTCGTTGTACCACTTTGTCAGAAAAACCCTGTTACTTTTGTTGATGACATTCCGGTAACCACCGATGGACGAGAACTTTTCCTATAGGTACGCCTCGTTTCAACGAGCAGGAAAATGGTTCTCTTCGTCCCTCGCCCTTGGTACTGATATTGTTGCCGACATAACAGATAGGCTATCCACTAACATACCTTGCTTACATGATCGTGCAAGACGTCATCACCCTTCCTACTTTTAACCCACATGGTGGGCCCATAACCCACATGTCCTAGGATCGAAACCTGACTCTCCTGTACACCCTGTTGTCAAAGTTATTCCTCGCGCTTGACTTCTTATGTTATTCACGGGCCACTTGCCTAGTAATCTATTCTGGTATCAGACGCAATACTTATTCCCATTGCTCTAAACCCCTTTCGCATGCCGTTTCAGGCATCGAACGATTGCCTATGCCTTTGAAACTTCTACTTTGCACCTTCTCACTTTGCTCTCGATAATTTCTTAAGTTTCAATTCGAGAGTTACTTTTCGCCACGTTCCCTAATGATTATCTACCGGATAAGCAACCATGCAGAGTTCGTTTCTTCCGGTATACCCCCTTATTCTTTCGTAATTACTATGGAGTTTCCAAAGAGAGGATGCCAACTTCATCATGATGACCGAAGTAGAGGAATGAATACATCAATGTAATGGATCGACCTCTTCAAGAAGAGCAACCAAGACCGAGAAGATTCGTTAGAATTTCGTAACCAGACCTTTCCCACTTAGTCCCCCTCTTAAATCTTGGGACGAGATTTCTTGTAGTGGAGGAGAATTGTGACGCCCGGATAATTAGGCTACAGTGAACCACTGCTAATGATGCCACGTCACCTCGATTACTGTTGCTAATCTCGCTTTAGTTCGAAAACGGTTCGAATTCAAATTCAAAATTAAGCAGACAATAAAAGTTTTCAAATAGTAAACTAAAATGTTCGGAGTGTGCAGTTAAATGCCTAGTTAATTATAGTGCAACAAACACCCTTTTTGCAAATGTCTAAATATATTAAAATGAAATAAAATAGAAAAGTGAAATAAATAAAAGGAAAAGACAAATCTAACTAAAAATAAAAAGAGGCAGAGCCCCCCCACTGGGCCATCTGTGGCCCAGCTGGCCAGCCCAACTGGGCAAAGGCCCAGCCAACTGGCCCAGCGGCGGCCACCCCCACTCCCTTATCCCCTGTCGGTGGAACCCTAATCCAACCACCACCACTCTCCCCCCCCCACGTCGTTCCCTTCTCCCCCCGATCCAGATCGGACCGGGGCTCGCTCGCACGCACGCGCCTCGAGCCCGACGACCCCGACGCCAGGAGCCCTCGTCGCCGGCCTGCTTCCTCCCCCC
>NC_041388.1:331693822-331711188 GCF_002162155.2 Triticum dicoccoides
CCGTGCCCCGGCCACGCACCGCGCCTGCACGCCGCGCGCTACACGCGCCCGCACCCGAACCTTGCTGCTGCCGCACCGCTCGCCGACCCGCAGAGCTCCCCGTGTCGATCTCCTTCCCCCTGCGCTGCCGCGCCCACCTGCAGCTCGCCCCGCGCGGCCCATCACTCCCTCGCGTCACGCGCGCGTGCGCCGACGCGCACCACGGTGCCCTGCGCGCCTCCCCCTGTTCATGGCTCTTGCCAAGCCGCCCCGACTTCGCCCGTCTGCAGCCCTGCTCGCCCGCTCGCCGCAACCGCCACGTTGCTTGCTACCGCTGCCACTCGCCCTCGGATCCCGTCGTTGCTGCTCTGCACAGCCGCAGCCGCTGCCCCCTTCCCCACGCCGCTCTGCCTCTCCCCGCGCCTCCCCTGCATCTGTTGCCGCAGCGCGCCTGCTGCTGCCTCCGGCGCCCCCTCCTGCGTCGGTTTCCTTCGCCGGAGACGGCCGGCCGGTGAGCCCCGCCCTGGCCGCCGGCGCTAGTGCCCCCCCGTCGTGGCTCGGTTCGCCCTTGTTCGGGCGCTTGCCCGATCCGCCCAACGCCCGTGCGCCCGTTATGCCCCCTGGGCCACTGACCAAATGGCCCCACGGCCCAGAACGTTTAAAAAAAGAAAGAGATTAAAAAAGATTTATAAAAAAATAATTAAATAAATAATATAAATAAATAAAATTAACAATTAATTAATTAATTAACTTAATTAAGTAATTAAAGAATTAATTAAAGTAATTAATCCTGTTTAATTAATCTAATCAATTAGTTAAGTTAATAAAAGTATGACAGGTGGGTCCCACTGGACCCACACGTCAGTTTGACCAGTCAACACCCCTGTTGACTGCTGACGTCATGCCGACGTCAGCAAACACTGTTGTGGATAATGTTAGAATTAAATAACTAATTAAAATCAGAAAATGATTTAAATCTTTAGAAAATCATATCTTTTAATCCGTAACTCGGATGAAAATACTTTCTACATGAAAGTTGCTCAGAACGACGAGACGAACCCGGATACGCAACCCGTTCGTCCGCCACGCCTCCCTAGCATACCGAACACGCAACTTTCCCCCTCCGGCTCCTCTGTCCGAAAACGCGAAACACCGGGAATACTTTCCCGGATGTTTCCCCCTTCACCGGTACCACCTCGTACCGCGTTAGGACACACCTAGCATCACGCTTTGTCATGTCATGCATCGTCGTGCATTTGTTTGCATTATATTTATTGTTTCTTCCCCCTCTTCTCTCGCTAGACATCGAGACCGACGCCGCTGCTACCCAGTACGACTACGGTGTTGACGACCCCTCTCTCTTGCCAAAATAACCAGGCAAGCCCCCCCCCCCTTGATCACCAGATATCGCCTACTCTCATCTATACTGCTTGCATTAGAGTAGTGTAGCATGTTACTGCTTTCCCTTAATCCTATCCTGATGCATAGCCTGTCATTGTTGCTACAACTATTGTTACCTTTACCTGCAATCCTAATGCTTAGTATAGGATGCTAGTTTATCATCAGTGGCCCTTCATTCTTGTCCGCCTGCCATGCTATACTATCGGGCCGTGATCACTCGGGAGGTGATCACGGGTATATACTATATACTTT
Source organism: Triticum dicoccoides (assembly GCF_002162155.2). Classification (NCBI taxonomy): domain Eukaryota; kingdom Viridiplantae; phylum Streptophyta; class Magnoliopsida; order Poales; family Poaceae; genus Triticum; species Triticum dicoccoides. The sequence goes on from NC_041388.1 coordinate 331,695,455, forward strand.
ATATATGATACTTGAGGTGACTAAAGACGGGTCGGCTCGTAGGAGTACCCGCGAGTGATCCACGGATTGGGTCCGAAAGGACGTTTGTCCCGACGGCCCTCTGAGTGGATCTTTGTGGCAAAGCGACAGGGCAAGTTGAGACCACCTAGGAGAGAGGTGGGCCTGGCCCTGGTTGGCGTTCGCGGTTATTTCAAAATAACACGTTTAACGAGATCTTGGTATTTGATCTGAGTCTGGCTACTGGCCTATATGCACTAACCATCTACGCGGGGACAGTTATGGGCACTCGACGTCGTGGTATCAGCCGAAGCCTTCTTGACGTCAGCAACTGAGCGGTGCGCGCCGGATTGGACTGAAACGCCTGTTAGGCTAGGTCTGCTTCCGGCCGCCCACGCAACGTGCAGGTGTGCTAAGGGTGATGGGCCCAGACCCCTGCGCCATAGGATTTAGACCGGCGTGCTGACCTCTCTGTTGTGCCTAGGTAGGGCTGCGACGTGTTGATCTTCCGAGGCCGGGCATGACCCAGGAAAGTGTGTCTGGCCAAATGGGATCGAGCGTGTTGGGTTGTGTGGTGCACCCCTGCAGGGAAGTTAATCTATTCGAATAGCCGTGATCTTCGGTAACAGGACGACTTGGAGTTGTACCTTGACCTTATGACCACTAGAATCGGATACTTAATAAAACACACCCTTCCAAGTGCCAGATACAACCGGTGATCGCTCTCTCACAGGGCGACGAGGGGAGGATCATCGGTTAGGATTATGCTATGCGATGTTACTTGGTGAACTTACCATCTACTCTCTTCTCCTGCTGCAAGACGGAGGTTACCAGAAGCGTAGTCTTCGAAAGGACTAGCTATCCCCCTCTTATTCCGGCATTCTGTAGTTCAGTCCACATATGATAGCCTTATTCCAGTTGATACCAATGCATACATATGTAGTGCAGCTCCTTGCTTGCGAGTACTTTGGATGAGTACTCACGATTGCTTTCTCCCTCTTTTCCCCTTTCCCTTCTACCCGATTGCTGCGACCAGACGTTGGAGTCCAGGAGCCAGACGCCACCGTCGACGACGACTACTACTACTCGGGAGGTGCCTGCTACTACATGCAGCCCGCTGACGGCGACCAGGAGTAGTTTAGGAGGATCCCAGGCAGGAGGCCTGCGCCTCTTTCGATCTGTATCCCAGTTTGTGCTAGCCTTCTTAAGGCAAACTTGTTTAACTTATGTATGTACTCAGATATTGTTGCTTGCGCTGACTCGTCTATGATCGAGCTCTTGTATTCGAGCCCTCGAGGCCCCTGGCTTGTAATATGATGCTTGTATGACTTATTTTATTAGTAGAGTTGTGTTGTGATATCTTCCCGTGAGTCCCTGATCTTAATCGTACATGTTTGCGTGTATGATTAGTGTACGATTAAATCGGGGGCATCACATCCTTGCGTGCGAAGATGTAGCTGGTGGGTCCCAGCAGTCGGGGCCCTGGTGGGTCCTAGAAGTCAGGGGGCGAATGGTTTTTTTTGGACGCACTTCCTTGCATGCAAAGATGTAGCTCGTGGGTCCCAGTAGTCAGGGGGCGAATCATTTTTTTCGCGAAATACAGTGGCCCGTCCGGTGGGTCCCCGCTGTTAGGTGGAGGAATGATTATTTTGCGTGTAATAAGGAGGCACTTCCTTGCGGCTGCTATGGACCCAGCTGTCAGCCTCTCCACGTACAGTACTCTTCCGATGGAAGTCGGTCGTTGACCACGTTGACCACGCCGCGCCGAGAGCACCAGGGCGGTGGTCTGGAGGACGGCGAGGCCTAGGAAGGGGACGACGCGGAGCCGGGGAAGACGCAGTAGTGGAAGCCCGTGCGGAGAGGAGTACGAGGGTTCACTGGTTCGGCTGCAGTGTGAGGCAGCCGTCGCCGCAGAATAACAGGGGGTGTGGGTAAGTAGAGGGATGGCCTGGCCAGCAGTGGGAGTAGTACGGGGGGTGAGGCCTCCGCGGCATCACAGCCGGCCACGGGAGGCAGGAGCTCGCGACACGACCGACGCTGCTTTGGGCGGCTGGAGCAAGAAGGCCAGAGGTTGACGAAGCACTACGGCCGTTGAATGGACATCGTACGATCACTGCAGCTAGAATCGTTTATATTGACTAAGTTGACAAAGCCCTTGTTACGCGTTAACTTAGTAGGCCCACAACTCGGATTTGGCAGAGAACATATAGCCCATTTGCGATTTGTAAGAATGTACAACCCATATTTTAATTCTAATGGAATTTACTACAGCCCATTTACAGTTTGTTAAAAGTACATCCCAACTTCTAGCTAGGACAATGATTAATAATTTCAAGCAACTGCTCAAAACAGAATTAAAAAAAATTCCCACATTTTGATGGGATCCAAAATATTTGTATCCGAAATTTCTAGTCAGGTTAAATATCATTTCAAAATAAATTTGTATTACGTTAAAATCCAACGAAATATTGCGTGCGCAACAAGTAATAAAATTAAAAATTTCAAATTCCGAAAATAATATATTTTTCAAACTAATTACGTGTTTGGTGCATAGTAACTGTCAAGTTATTATAATGACATCCCATTTATTATTTCTTAAAGTCCATTTTCTTGTTAAGCCTAATGCATACCTCCTAGGAAAGTTTGCAGCCCAGCGGGGCGGAGAATAACAAGTTGACCCGGATATTGTGTACAACTGTCGGCCCAGTTGCATTGCTGATGTTGAAAAAAAGCTATTTTTTATACACACATTAAAAAAATTGTATAGATAAGGAACATTTTTTATACACACATTTAACAATTTTTAAATACATGATTAACACTTTTTAAGACATATTTTTTTGTCAACAGTGGGCCCACAACGAGCGGAGGAGGTCACAATACACATATTTTTTAAATACATGATTAACACTTTTGCAAAAACAATTATCCCACAGCGAGCCAATTAGCTCCAGTCGGCCCATAGTGGGCCGACAGGGCCCAGTCGTCCAGCTGTAGGCCGACTGGAATCCAATCGGCCTGCTGTGGGCCGACTGGAATCCAATCAGCCTGCTGTGGGCCGACTAGGCCCAGTCGGCCTGCAGCGGGCGGGCGGTGTATTATTTTTGAAAAAATTACCCAGCGTAATATTTATGAAAAATAATAAAAAATGTATTATTTAAGAAAAAATAGCGAAAAAAGGCCTGTGTAGTACAGTACAACCTAACATGGTTACTCAGCCCACATTCAGCGACGCCAGAAAGGCCCAAACAAGGCTTCTGTACAACTTTTTGAAGTCACTAAGCTCAATTAATAACTTAAGAAAAAAGTTAGATTACAGTGGAACCTAATTAAAAGCTGTCACGAGCAAATAAATAATTCAATGGGTCCCACTTGTGCGTGTGTGTGTGTGTGTGTGTGAGAGAGAGAGATAGAGAGAGAGAGAGACCCATCGGCCGATGCTCGTAAATACATCTTTCAGCCATATGCATTGTTGATGCTCAGTAAAAACTTATATAGTTGACACAATCATATAGAACATCATAGCACACTGAACTTGCATACAAAAATTTCATGCAGGCGGCACAATCAGGATGGAAGCAGTGGATCGCTACGGGAAGGGCTATGTTGAAACCAACGAAGTTGTACATAACGGTTCATCGTCTTTATCAATGACGGGGAAATATCTTGAATATTGTGCAAAGAAAACAGACAGACAACACAATAAGTTCTCCTCGCACATTAAGTTGACGTACAACCCTTTCTAAAAAAAGTTCAGGTACAAAATTAGAACATGTCACAATCAAATGTACTGGCATATCAGTGCTTCACACCCATATCTCAGATTTAACTAGTATCTGACAAGATTCAGTTGTTACCTCAAATTAGAGCACATCAAGGCAGCCAGCCCTACCTCTTCTCCCAAAGAAGCAGTGGCCTCCGCCGCGCGATGGAGTAGGCCCTATGCCATCCATCGTTCCGAGCAACACGGGGAAAGTCTGACGTTGACTCCTGTAATGGACGTCGTCGACGGACCCTGGCACCAGCGGCGGCGGCAGGACTTTGATTGATGGATTGACCACTTCTTTGACATGCACGAACACTCGATACAGGTACATCCCTAACGTGGTCCGTGGCGGCCTTGGTGGCGACGAATAGTACAACCCCGGTTCCTGCACCGGTATCTCAACACCAATCACCTTCGATATGGTGGACGTCTTCTTCATCCATGCCATAACCGTCAGAGCCCAGCTGTCTGGAGGAAATACTTACGAGCTCACCTCCAAGGTCGTTGATAAGCTCGTTCATGGACTCGTTGTTCCAAGCACGTCGAGGCATGCCGTGGAAGGTAAGCTTTGTTAAAAACTCAAGCTCAGAGGGCACCTAGCCCCATCCTGGGTGCCACCAATCAAAGCTCACCAGCGCGCCATCACGGAACAAACGCCGGGAAGATTCGAACACACGACTACAGTCGAAAGTTGTCCGGAACCTGACGAAGAAATCAGCCGGTGGCGGACAGACTTCGACGAGCAAGTCACTTATTTGGATGCTGTGTGCAATGCCAAGAGCTTTGACAAGGTCATCCGGTGAGACGGGAGGCCGGTCGCCGTTGATGGTTACCATCAGCACTTTGCCGACAAACTGGTCGTCAAGCGCCGCCATGCCACTGTTGAGCGACAGCACGCAGCGACTGAAGGCAGGACGGACCTCAGGATCTCCGGCTCGGAGATCCGCGTTGACCGGCAACATGATAGTGCGCTTGAGTACAGGGAGTACAGGAGGGGGATTTGGGGGAACTAGAGTAGGAATCGAGATTCCAAAGGTGGGGGAGGGGCGGGAGACTGCGGATGAAAAGGTAGCATGAATTTCGAGCACGCGCCAATATGCTCTCGGCGTGCAAGCGCACGAAAACACCGGTGGCGCCCACATGTCGGCCTAAGAGTCCTTATTCATTCTTTTTTGGAGAGCCCAGCCTTTTTTTTCAGGATCTTTGGAGAGCCCGACCTGAGAGTCATAATTGACCTGTTTGGCATTGCGTTACTACTCGGCCCATATTCAACGACACCTCACTGGCCCAAACAAGTGTACATCATCGAAAAGACACTGAGCTCAAATTATATAACTTGAAAAAGGGAGATATACTCTGAACACTGGAGAATGGTGATGCCCTCATTTAGCCCACCAGTAGTTCGAGACAATAAACAGTTCGAAACAACAATATATACAACATTCAAACACTAACTAGTGACTAATACTGACATAAACAGCAAGACATGATAGTTCATAAGAAGTCTTGCTACACCACCAAAACGCACCCATCTGAAGCTCTCAGACCCTCGTGATCCAGACGAGAATGACATTCTAAATACAAGCAACTATTACATAGTAAGAGTGACATAGACGAGGATGACCAAATGACAAGGAATATGCATAACAAAAGAAAGAACTACCCATCCAGAACCAGCAGCAAAGACAACAAAGTCATTCGAAGAGATGATCCAACACCATCATAATTTGCAGCCCGGCTTCAGCGACCAGTGATCCGGAGACACCAGTACTCCACCCTTTCGATGCAACAACCCAATTACCTATCAACCTGAAGGCTCGAACCACATCACTGCCTGTCATAATTGAGACATCCAAGGATCAAAGTTAATCCGGATGCCTTTGTCATTCTCACCTTCTTTTGGCTGCAGGCTGTATCGTTGACAATTAGGGGAGTTTGCTCCCGAACTCCTAGGGCTCGCCGTGTAGACACAGTTTTCCATAGCAAACAGAGCCTCTCTGCCATCAAGGTCCTTACCAACGGTGATCTCCTGGTTAATCGGATAATTGAGTCCGAGAAACAGAGAGTGTGAACCAAGGCTGTTTACCCGCCTCCAACTAAAAAATCCTAAAGGCCCCAACAAGCTGGTATCCTGCTCATAGACGTAACAACCACTGTCCGGATACTCACGTATTACACGGTGCTTGTATACAATGGGGTTTTGGCAATATAACTTTTCCGGCTCATGTGTTCGAATGATCATCAGTCTTTTGTCGTCGTCTGATCGAGCGAGGAACCAGTTGTGCTTCCCTATTTTTGGCAAAGGTGGTGTGATTACAAAGGGAAGTAACTGTAGGGACACTGCATCATATCAAAAAGGACAGACATTGTTAATGTAAGATCAGCATTGTTCAGAGAATGAGTAGGATAATGCAAGAAACAACATTGATATGTCCCTGTTGGAACTGGGAGGAAAATACATGGAAATGTATACTAGGTTCGAAAATATAGAAGTGTCATGCATGGTTATACTCATGTTATCTCGCAATCGATTCTTCACAGGAAACTACCATGCCATGCATGTTATGTAATCATGTACTGTCCTCACAAAAAAATTCTTCAAGGTAACTAATAGACCATGCATTGTTATATACTCGTGTTCAATGGGCAAAAATTTTGTGAGGATATTATTCTAGCCATTGATTGCTGAAGGGCGAATATAGGTATGTACACATGGTAAGCATTGCAGGATTTCACTACTTCCAAATATAGAGTTCTCTAGATGCACATTTACTTCCCTAATGTATGGTTAGATGAAACCAACAGTGTGGTGCATGTTTCTACATCATGAAAATGAGGAAACTAACACCATTGATACACACTCATATTTAGTAGTAGTATATAGATTACTGTAAAATAAGGATAATATCCATATATTTGTCACATCCCTGGTCCTGTTATGCACTAGGCTAGACCTCATGTGAGCATCATGTTTTAATTCAAATGAAATTTGAATTGAGGAATTTTGAAAGCCTCAGAAACCTTCTAAAAATGATCAACATTAAAATCTCCTCAAAGAAGTCCAAGGAAATGTTCCTCTTAGTCTCTGAAAATATTGCAAAGAGGTAAAACTCAAAACAATATTTTTGGTATCTCAGAGTTAATTATTTTGGGCCTTTGAATTAAATAAATAGCTATTTGCATTGGATATATATTTGATATATAAATAATATATGTCCAATAATTACTGGAACATTTTATGTGGTTTGGTATATTTTAGTTCTAGCCACATAACTATTTTCAGGATTTTATAAAATGGTTTAGTATATTACTAAACTAAAACAACACAGAACAAAATAGATAAATAAAAACAAAAATAGAAAGAGCAGAGGACTACCTGGCGCTCACCTCAGCCCACCTGGCCCAGCTCCTCCAGCCGGCCCAGCCCACCGCCGCTTCTCCCCCTGTCGTCTTCCTCCCCCTCGCCCCGAAGCTGCTCGGTGGCGCGCGCGGCCACGCGCCCCGGCCACCTCCTCCCTGCCTGGCTGCCTCCTCCTCTCCTGGACGTCTCCCGCAACTCCACGCCACCCCCTGGAACCCCCTCGCACTCTCTCTCTCGACCCCTTCCCCCTCCTCTGCTCTCTCTCTCTCGCAGCCCGAGCGGAGCTCATCGCCGCCGCTCGCCGTTGCCGCACCCAGAGCCTCCCCCTCGACCCTCGGCGTGCCCAGTAGCTCGGCTACCTCGCCCTCATCCTCTCCGACGAGTCAAGCGACCTCGGATGCCCTGCATCGCCGTCATTGAGCCGTCTTCTTCACACACGGCCGCCGGATGCCGCTCGTCGATTCGCCGTCTCCGCCACCTCCCCGAGCCCACCGAGCTGCTCGTCGACCTCGCCGTGAGCTCCTCTGCCGAACCCCTCTCTCCCCGTGCTCTATTTCCCTTCGTAGCCGCCGTTACCACCGCGGCCGAGAGCTTCTCGCCGCCGGCCATGGCGTGGCCGTGGCCACAGCCACCACAGCTCGCTCCCGAGCCCACCGTCGTGCTCACCGCAACCTCAGGAGCCCGCAGCACCCACCAGTTTCTCCCGTAGCGCACCATAGCGTCGAATCGATCGGCGCCCGAACTCCGGCGCCGCCGTGAGCTCGTTTCCGGCGAGCCCCGGCCACCACAGCCGCTGCCGCTCGCCCAGTTGGATGTGGCGCATCTTCAGCTACCCGTAGGAGCAAACCACGCATCGAATGGTGCTCCGTAGCGAGCACACGTTGCATCTCCGTCGTCGGCCATGGTCGTCGCCGGCGAAACTCCGGCGGGAGCTGACGTGGCTCCGTCATTAGGAGCTAATCCAACTAACTAAACCACCTACAGCCACTGACAGTAGGCCCCACCCCTGGTCAAACCCCAGTCAGCGCTGGGTTTGACCGGGATTAGTTCCTGTGTCACTGACGTGTGGACCCCGCACGTCAGGTTTGACCTGGACCTGGCCGTTGACTCGCTGACGTCATGCTGGCGTCAGGCTGACGCAGTTAAATCATTTTCTGGAATTATTTTAATTCTAAATATTCAGGAAATTCCAGAAAATGTTCAAAACTTCAAAAATTCATAGTAATTCAACCGTAACTCCAAATTAAATAATTTATATATGAAAAATTATCAGAAAAATTCAAGGAATCCATCTGTACCATATTTATGCATGTTAGAACAACTTATAGCTGCTGTATAGCACAAATCAATTAAATGGCATTTGAATAATCACATATGGAGTTTGAATTTGAATCTTGTATTCAAACCAACTTCATTTAATCTGTTGCTAGTTGCATTAGCTCAAAACACATTCATATTGCCATGTCATAGCATGCATCATTTTGTGCATTGCATTGATTGTGTTCTTCTTTGTTGCCGGTATCTGTTCCCTCCCGGTAGACGATGTTCCGACGTTGTGATCGTTGACACTGATGAAGACTCAATGTTATCTTCAGAAGTGCCAGGCAAGCAAAACCCCCTTGTTCATTCCGATACAATCCCACTCTCTCGCTCCTGCTCTCTTTTACTGCATTAGGACAACAACGATTCATCTGTTATTTGCTGCGGTAGCTGAACCCCTTTATCCTTTGCATGACCTGTCATTCCACAGTAAATAGATGAAACCCACTAGCATGGGTAGGAGTTGTTTGAGCCCGGTTGTGCCTACTCATTCTTGCTTGTTTGTCATGCCTGCTACTGCTTAGAGTTGAGTCAGGTCTGATTCATCGGGGATGAATCAGAGGCGTGTGAACATGTCCTACTGTGTGTGAGCTAAGTGTGTGAACACGTTTTGGTAAAGGTAGCGGTGAGAGGCCATGTAGGAGTACATGGTGGGTTGTCTCATTGCAGCCGTCCTCAGGAACTGAGTTCTGTGTTTGTGATCCATGATTCAGCTACTACCACGCATTGGGCCCGAAACCAATGGACCCTCTCGGCTTCTTGATCACCCTTGTCCTCTGTCCAGGAGTTGCAAGTAGTTTCTGGTGTTTGTAGTATGCTGGAGGCCGTGGGCAGCGCTGACCGTAGGGGTGGGCTGTGATGCGGTAGGCACGTGGCACGGTGTACCGGGCGCCCGTTTGGTGTCTCGGGAACCCTGTTCACATCGTTTGGGGCTGTGAGCGAAACTCCGGCCGGATCTCCTCATGGATGGAACCCGAATAGGCGATAAACCTGGACTAGAGACTTAGGTGATTAGGTAGGTCGTGGCCGACACCCACGTTGGGCTTCCGCTTGAAGGTTGCCGAGTACATGTCGTGTAAACGACGGTAAGTGGTGAGAGCGTGTATGAAGAAGTACACCCCTCCAGGGTTAACCTAATCTATTCGAATAGCCGTGTCCGTGGAAAAGGACTTCTGGATTGCTTATATCAGTTCATAGACAAGTGAAAGTGGATACTCTAAAATACGCAAGATAATCGTGAGTGCTATGGATGGCGTTCTCGTAGGGAGACGGGAGCGGATCCATAGTGGTGTATTGATATGGTGAATATGTGGACTCATGTGCGCCACCTCAAAAGAGTCGCTTGCAGTCGTAGTTTAGGATAGCCACCGAGTCAAAGCTGGCTTGCTGCAGTTAAACCCCACCACCCCTTTGTTGATAATGATGCATATGTAGTTAGTTCTGATGTAAGTCTTGCTGGGTACATTTGTACTCACGTTTGCCTATTTTATGTTTTTGCAGAGAGACTTCAGTCTCACTAGTAGTTCCGCTTGGACTTCGATGTTTAGCTTGTTACCTCAGCTACGATCTTGTGCCCTCGGCAGTATCTGGTAGATAGTCAGGCTTCTCAGCCTTTTTCATTTATAGTTGTCTGTACTCAGACATGATAGCTTCCGCTTGTGCTTTGACTTGTATACTCTGAATGTTGGGTCATGAGACCTATGTTTGTAATATCTCGCTCCTCGGAGCCTAATGAATAAATACTTGAGTCATAGAGTCATGTTGTGATGCCATGTTGTGTTTGCACATATCGAGCATATTGTGTGTATGTTATTGAAATGCTTGGTATGTGTGGGATCTGACTATCTAGTTGTTTATCCTTAGTAGCCTCTCTTACCGGGAAATGTCTCCTAGTGTTTCCAATGGTAGCTTGCTACTGATCCGGAACACTTAGGCTGGCCGGCATGTGTCCTTCTTCGTTCCTGTGTCTGTCCCTTCGGGGAAATGTCACGCGATGAATACCGGAGTCCTGTTAGCCCGCTATAGCCCGGTTCACCGGAGTCCTGCTAGCCCAGTGCTACAGCCTGGATTCACTCGCTGATGACCGACACGTTCGATGCTGGGTCATGGATGCCTGTCCCTGTAAGTTTGTGCCACTTTGGGTTTACGACTAGCCATGTCAGCCCGGGCTCCTTATCATATAGATGCTAGCGACACTGTCATATACGTGTGCCAAAAGGCGCAAACGGTCCCGGGTAAAGGTAGGGCGACACCTGTGGGAATACCGTGCGTGAGGCCGCAAAGTGATATGAGGTGTTACATGCTAGATTGATGTGGCATTGAGTCAGGGTCCTGACAGCGTTGGTATCAGAGCTTGACTGCCTGTAGGATTACCAAGCCAAACTGGTCGATGTTGAGTCTAGAAATTCTTTAGTTATATGTAGGGGAATTGATTGTGGGATGGAACGTAAGGCTCTTTTTACTCCTTATACCTCATGGCCTTCTGATCTGAGTCATCATCTTCTCTTCTACGGGGATTAAGAACTAGGCTATCTCTTCTTTCTATTAGGATCACGTGTTACTAATCAGTGGACTTATAAGATTGTTGGATTTAAGTCTCAGTTCAGTTCCTACTACTTCCGTATGTTAATTGTTGATCTCGAAACCTTGATATTGTGCTTCTGAGTGGTTATGCCACCATTTTTGTGAATGTCTCAAATCTTTTCTGAGCATTTACAGCCGTTATGCTGTCCGAGTCATCCCAGGTTTCTAAGTAGTCTGATGCATTTGCAAATCCTTTCTTCCCGTTTCAATGTTCCCATGGGCCAGATTAACCACACTAATCAGTGAGTTGAGGTACTCCGTTACCTTGACATATATGTTGGAGATATTATTATGACCCTAGGTGTCTTAGGGGATCATCTAGTAATTTAGCCATGATTTGTGTTCCCAGTGTGATGATTCTGGCCATCATTCTCGAAAGCATCCCGTGATGCTACTTAGTAATAGGTATTCTGTTCCTGGCTTCTTGAACCCGAGATTCACTCTACCTACTTCATGTTGATAGTAATTGCTAGTGCCTTTAGGATATTAGTAACCTTTGCGATAGTCCTTGAAGTCCGTGGTATCTTCTTCTTCCAAATACCATGAACTACTTATGGCAGAAGTTCCTCGTTGAACTGAAATATCACAACAGGATTATTCTTGATGAGTTCTCCATTATATATTGTGGCTCTGCCAGTTCTACCTTTCTGCATGGGTTATCCGGAAGAAATATGTTGAACTTCGTTCGACATGCTAATCCATGCATCCACAACTCAGAAAATCATATGTTCTTTTGAGTTGTCCCATCTTAGTTGTTTCCGACCCTCGCCTATCAATTGATAGTCAAGAGTATGCGTGCATTCGTTCGTCGATGCCTATTACCCTTGTGGTCCGCCAAGCCATTCTATTTCAGAATGAATAGGAGAAACAAACTCCAGAATCTCATCCATATCTAGGATTGGGTCAAAGCAACTGTATTCCGCAGATCAAAATGCCAATCCAGCTTCTGGTCTGTTCTACCTTGAAGTATTACCATCTTTATATCAGGAATATCATGGGAATTGCACACCATCTTATGAATTCTTGACGCAGTAATACTTCTGATCATCATTGATAATTTCTTGGTTTCCGTGTTATTGTAACCGGAATGCCGACAAATGAATCATGGCGTGTGAAATCAATACTGCTAGCAACTCCATTGCTTGGTAGTTAAATGGACGATAACCTCATTCTTAGCGTGTTGATTATTGAATCGTCACCCTAAGGTTGATTGTGCTACCTAGTCCTTATTTCTGGTGCACTCTCCGAACAGTGAGTTAGGATAGTGCCAATCCTTGCTTATTTGATCATATCGTCTTGCCCTGAAAAGTAAGATTGTTCTCGAGCTTAGTAACATACCGGTGGTTCATGATATTCCAAATTTCTTCTCGGAAGTATCACCAGGTTGTCGCCTGACCGCTATGTTGATCTCGTGATCAAGTTGGGTTCTTGTGAACCACCTTCTCTCCAAAAATCGGTGTTAGATATCCCTGAGCTAGTTGGTTAAGCTAGACAACAACTTGGAGAGTTGGAAGATAAAAGCTTGCCTGACTTAGTTCGTTCCAAAGGGATATTCTTGTGTAGGGTGTGCTGAAGAAAGATGATATCTTCATCGATTGGTCCTTGTGATCAGTTGCTGGACCTATTGTCTTATCAATCCTTTGATTTGAGTGTGGGCTATCATCAAATCAAATCAGTACCAACGATGCTCGTAATGTTGTCTTATTCGTGGTTGATCCCTCGAGCATACACCATTACATCTTTGGTCTGACCAATGCTATCACCGTGTTCACTTAACTATGGAATTCCTTTTAAAAGGAAACCTAGATGAATTGTTGTTGAGCCCATTGGCAACATCCTTATCTCCTCCATGATGTTGTTGAACATTAAGCTAGTGTTGGAAACTTTTGAAAGCATTTTCTTCATGCTAGCTCATGAAGTATTTGTTTGATGAAAGGAGTGACTTCCTCTTATACACGTGCATTTGGTGAAAGTTGCCGCCATGAATTTGAGAAAGATTGTTTTGTTTCCTTTGGAATCATCCCAAATCAGTCATGCACACGTGCGAAGTATTCTGTAGTCTGGAGACTTGCAACCTTCATTCTATATGTGTCCCTAGCACACTAAGCCACTGATTGACTTGTTCAAGGAAAAGAAGTCTATGCTTGGGATCTAATCCATGGACTTGCGTAAAGACTTCGATATCCTCGATGATGGTTCTCCACCTGAACTCGGTAGTGTTTAATTATAAGACTGCTACGTGGCCATGCTTGTCTGGGACAACGTGTTCGCATGTTTGTAGCAGAACCAGCTCATGTTTTGGAGCTTACTATCGTAGCTCACTCCCCGAGAATCCCGCAACATTATCTCGTCGATTTGTGTTGCAAACTTTCATTTTTCTTTCTAGACTTGATGAGTCTGGGATATCCTGACACCAACCAGATCTGAATCTCAGGGAGATGTGATGGTTGGAACATTTCCCAAGAATTATAATATTGGTCTCTCAATAACCGGCAAGGTGGATGTCGTGGCCAACACACCCATCCGGTAGACCTATTATTATAGTATCTTGTTTGAGGAAGTTGGCCACCTCCCCATAGGGATTTCGTAGGATTACTCCCTAGTTGCCCCTATGGATTTCTGTGTTCCGAAGTCCGACCTTTTTACTTGATGTTCTAGATATCAAACCATATCTATGGGTGGATTACGCTAGCACATCAAGGAGAACATTAGAAGCGGAGTGCTAAATGTCTCTCGGTCGATCATCCAGATTTTATTTGCTTGGCCTCGCTAAGGTGAAATCTGAGAAAGTGTTATCCTCCTTCGCATCTGCATCATCCATCGCTATTCATCATGGTAGTATGTTGTGTTGTCAGCACCCTTGACGCGGTTGTTGATAAAACCTTGATGATTGTGGAAATGCTCAAGTTCTTGAGAGCACGCACAAGCGCTACGTGTTATCATCGGCTCTAATTGGGATGCTCTCAGTTCCCTCGGCAATGCTATGACCTTCTCAAACAGTGAATTCACTCTCTATTGTTGGGTTCTTCCCCAGTTACCAGAATCATACCCAGCATTTGCATCCCAGCTTGCACCGCCAATGTGCCATTCTACCATGGGTCTCTTCCATTTCCGGTGATAAGCAAATTCATCCATTACGTTGTCTTCAACAAGGTAATCCACATCATCCAAGTCCGAGTATGCCATTCTACCGACCCCCTCCAAACGATCGCTCGAGAATTGTCCTAGGCTGGTTTAAAGAGTTTTAATGATCTCTGAATCAAAGGTAATTCTTTTGCCACTTAAGGGGATATATCTACGAATCACCCCCCCTCCAGGATGTCTCGTTGAGGTATCATGGCAACTCAACTCCTCGCTACGTTGACAACCGTTCACCACCTTCTTAGGTGTGGAATCATTGTCTACCTAGTGAACCTTCGTCATCTGTTCCACTCCATTCCTCTAGAGGTGTGCTTCGTCTCTCAGCTCGAGAGATGTTGCTATGTCCCATTCCGTGAGTTAATCCTGAGTTGTTCGTTCTTTTAGAAGATTAATTCTTCTAGAGTTTTCCTTCCCTCTTCTTGTCATGTTAGTTGGAGTTCTTAGAGAAAGACTTCGAGACAATGATGGTGATCGAATCAACGCTCTTATGAAGTGCACCCTGGATCGTGAAGATTATACTAGTTGCATTTCCCCTTCACCTTACCCTACGCTTGAATCTCGGGACAAGATTTTTGTTTAGTGGGGGTGAGTTGTCACATCCCTGGTCCTGTTATGCACTAGGCTAGACCTCATGTGAGCATCATGTTTTAATTCAAATGAAATTTGAATTGAGGAATTTTCAAAGCCTCAGAAACCTTCTAAAAATGATCAACATTAAAATCTCCTCAAAGAAGTCCAAGGAAATGTTCCTCTTAGTCTCTGAAAATAATGCAAAGAGGTAAAACTCAAAACAATATTTTTGGTATCTCAGAGTTAATTATTTTGGGCCTTTGAATTAAATAAATAGCTATTTGCATTGGATATATATATTTGATATATAAATAATATATGTCCAATAATTACTGGAACATTTTATGTGGTTTGGTATATTTTAGTTCTAGCCACATAACTATTTTCAGGATTTTATAAAATGGTTTACTATATTACTAAACTAAAACAACACAGAACAAAATAGATAAATAAAAACAAAAATAGAAAGAGCAGAGGACTACCTGGTGCTCACCTCAGCCCACCTGGCCCAGCTCCTCCAGCCGGCCCAGCCCACCGCCGCTTCTCCCCCTGTCGTCTTCCTCCCCCTCGCCCCGAAGCTGCTCGGTGGCGCGCGCGGCCACGCGCCCCGGCCACCTCCTCCCTGCCTGGCTGCCTCCTCCTCTCCTGGACGTCTCCCGCAGCTCCACGCCACCCCCTGGAACCCCCTCGCACTCTCTCTCTCGACCCCTTCCCCCTCCTCTGCTCTCTCTCTCGCGCAGCCCGAGCGGAGCTCATCGCCGCCGCTCGCCGTTGCCGCACCCAGAGCCTCCCCCTCGACCCTCGGCGTGCCCAGTAGCTCGGCTACCTCGCCCTCATCCTCTCCGACGAGTCAAGCGACCTCGGACGCCCTGCATCGCCGTCATCGAGCCGTCTTCTTCACACACGGCCGCCGGATGCCGCTCGTCGATTCGCCGTCTCCGCCACCTCCCCGAGCCCACCGAGCTGCTCGTCGACCTCGCCGTGAGCTCCTCTGCC
>NC_041388.1:331711198-331758461 GCF_002162155.2 Triticum dicoccoides
CCCTTCCCCCTCCTCCGCTCTCTCTCTCGCGCAGCCCGAGCGGAGCTCATCGCCGCCGCTCGCCGTTGCCGCACCCAGAGCCTCCCCCTCGACCCTCGGCGTGCCCAGTAGCTCGGCTACCTCGCCCTCATCCTCTCCGACGAGTCAAGCGACCTCGGACGCACTGCATCGCCGTCATCGAGCCGTCTTCTTCACACACGGCCGCCGGATGCCGCTCGTCGATTCGCCGTCTCCGCCACCTCCCCGAGCCCACCGAGCTGCTCGTCAACCTCGCCGTGAGCTCCTCTGCCGAACCCCTCTCTCCCCGTGCTCTATTTCCCTCCGTAGCCGCCGTTACCACCGCGGCCGAGAGCTTCTCGCCGCCGGCCATGGCGTGGCCGTGGCCACAGCCACCACAGCTCGCTCCCGAGCCCACCGTCGTGCTCACCGCAACCTCAGGAGCCCGCAGCACCCACCAGTTTCTCCCGTAGCGCACCATAGCGTCGAATCGATCGGCGCCCAAACTGCGGCACCGCCGTGAGCTCGTTTCCGGCGAGCTCCGGCCACCACAGCCGCTACCGCTCGCCCAGTTGGATGCGGCGCATCTTCAGCTACCCGTAGGAGCAAACCACGCGTCGAATGGTGCTCCGTAGCGAGCACACGTTGCATCTCCGTCGTCGGCCATGGTCGTCGCCGGCAAAACTCCGGCGGGAGCTGACGTGGCTCCGTCATTAGGAGCTAATCCAACTAACTAAACCACCTACAACCACTGATAGTAGGCCCCACCCCTGGTCAAACCCCAGTCAGCGCTGGGTTTGACCGGGATTAGTTCCTGTGTCACTGACGTGTGGACCCCACACGTCAGGTTTGACCTGGACCTGGCCGTTGACTCGCTGACGTCATGCTGGCGTCAGGCTGACGCAGTTAAATCATTTTCTGGAATTATTTTAATTCTAAATATTCAGGAAATTCCAGAAAATGTTCAAAACTTCAAAAATGCATAGTAATTCAACCGTAACTCCAAATTAAATAATTTATATATGAAAAATTATCAGAAAAATTCAAGGAATCCATCTGTACCATTTTTATGCATGTTAGAGCAACTTATAGCTGCTGTATAGCACAAATCAATTAAATGGCATTTGAATAATCACATATGGAGTTTGAATTTGAATCTTGTATTCAAACCAACTTCATTTAATCTGTTGCTAGTTGCATTAGCTCAAAACACATTCATATGCCATGTCATAGCATGCATCATTTTGTGCATTGCATTGATTGTGTTCTTCTTTGTTGCCGGTATCTGTTCCCTCCCGGTAGACGATGTTCCGACGTTGTGATCGTTGACACTGATGAAGACTCAATGTTATCTTCAGAAGTGCCAGGCAAGCAAAACCCCCTTGTTCATTCCGATACAATCCCACTCTCTCGCTCCTGCTCTCTTTTACTGCATTAGGACAACAACGATTCATATGTTACTTGCTGCGGTAGCTGAACCCCTTTATCCTTTGCATGACCTGTCATTCCACAGTAAATAGATGAAACCCACTAGCATGGGTAGGAGTTGTTTGAGCCCTGTTGTGCCTACTCATTCTTGCTTGTTTGTCATGCCTGCTACTGCTTAGAGTTGAGTCAGGTCTGATTCATCGGGGATGAATCAGAGGCGTGTGAACATGTCCTACTGTGTGTGAGCTAAGTGTGTGAACACGTTTTGGTAAAGGTAGCGGTGAGAGGCCATGTAGGAGTACATGGTGGGTTGTCTCATTGCAGCCGTCCTCAGGAACTAAGTTCTGTGTTTGTGATCCATGATTCAGCTACTACCACGCATTGGGCCCGAAACCAATGGACCCTCTCGGCTTCTTGATCACCCTTGTCCTCTGTCCAGGAGTTGCAAGTAGTTTCTGGTGTTTGTAGTATGCTGGAGGCCGTGGGCAGCGCTGACCGTAGGGGTGGGCTGTGATGCGGTAGGCACGTGGCACGGTGTACCGGGCGCCCGTTTGGTGTCTCGGGAACCCTGTTCACATCGTTTGGGGCTGTGAGCGAAACTCCGTCCGGATCTCCTCATGGATGGAACCCGAATAGGCGATAAACCTGGACTAGAGACTTAGGTGATTAGGTAGGTCGTGGCCGACACCCACGTTGGGCTTCCGCTTGAAGGTTGCCAAGTACATGTCGTGTAAACGACGGCAAGTGGTGAGAGCGTGTATGAAGAAGTACACCCCTGCAGGGTTAACCTAATCTATTCGAATAGCCGTGTCCGCGGAAAAGGACTTCTGGATTGCTTATATCAGTTCATAGACAAGTGAAAGTGGATACTCTAAAATACGCAAGATAATCGTGAGTGCTATGGATGGCGTTCTCGTAGGGAGACGGGAGCGGATCCATAGTGGTGTATTGATATGGTGAATATGTGGACTCGTGTGCGCCACCTCAAAAGAGTCGCTTGCAGTCGTAGTTTAGGATAGCCACCGAGTCAAAGCTGGCTTGCTGCAGTTAAACCCCACCACCCCTTTGTTGATAATGATGCATATGTAGTTAGTTCTGATGTAAGTCTTGCTGGGTACATTTGTACTCACGTTTGCCTATTTTATGTTTTTGCAGAGAGACTTTAGTCTCACTAGTAGTTCCGCTTGGACTTCGACGTTTAGCTTGTTACCTCAGCTACGATCTTGTGCCCTCGGCAGTATCTGGTAGATAGTCAGGCTTCTCAGCCTTTTTCATTTATAGTTGTCTGTACTCAGACATGATAGCTTCCGCTTGTTCTTTGACTTGTATACTCTGAATGTTGGGTCATGAGACCTATGTTTGTAATATCTCGCTCCTCGGAGCCTAATGAATAAATACTTGAGTCATAGAGTCATGTTGTGATGCCATGTTGTGTTTGCACATATCGAGCATATTGTGTGTATGTTATTGAAATGCTTGGTATGTGTGGGATCTGACTATCTAGTTGTTTATCCTTAGTAGCCTCTCTTACCGGGAAATGTCTCCTAGTGTTTCCAATGGTAGCTTGCTACTGCTCCGGAACACTTAGGCTGGCCGGCATGTGTCCTTCTTCGTTCCTGTGTCTGTCCCTTCGGGGAAATGTCACGCGATGAATACCGGAGTCCTGTTAGCCCGCTACAGCCCGGTTCACCGGAGTCCTGCTAGCCCAGTGCTACAGCCTGGATTCACTCGCTGATGACCGACACGTTCGATGCTGGGTCATGGATGCCTGTCCCTGTAAGTTTGTGCCACTTTGGGTTTACGACTAGCCATGTCAGCCCGGGCTCCTTATCATATAGATGCTAGCGACACTGTCATATACGTGTGCCAAAAGGCGCAAACAGTCCCGGGTAAAGGTAGGGCGACACCCGTGGGAATACCGTGCGTGAGGCCGCAAAGTGATATGAGGTGTTACATGCTAGATCGATGTGGCATTGAGTCGGGGTCCTGACAATATTCCTAACCGTTTGATTATTCAGGGTACAAATTGGCTGTAATGACATGGTCACAATCACATGAATTAACTCATTCCAAATATAGCTGATTTACGACGTCTCTAATACATTGCCATAGTTCTACTCAAATTCTGCTCAAACAGAGATATGCCAATCATCACAAAAAGTTCAAACAGTGTCATGGCGTCATCATTAACATGAGAGGAAACAACTTACACGCGCCGTCCCAGCAATACATGGTGCCATCTGCTTTGTCGATCGCGTAGATGATGCCATTGTGTTCAATAGCATCACAGAAGTGTGTATTAGTTTTGACAATGATCCACTGCGAGCCGAGTTGTCTCCAGCTAAAGAAGGCACCGGCGTAAAGATAGGCGAGTCCACGGTCGAACAAGGCAATTAGCTTGAAGTCTGCGTAATTTGCATGTCGTGTGGGCACTTGGCAGATTATAATCTTCTGCAAAACAAGGTCTGTCCAACTGACGTAGTAATCTAGATGACTTGGACCGCGATGGTAATACTCTATATAATCCAACGGAGGAAGGATAATCTCATGGGAGGTCTGGAAGTTCACGAGCAACAACTTTTTACCGTCTTCTCTGAAGGCATCCATCCAGTGGGAGTTCATGCCGACCCAGTACATACCTGCCAAGAAGTTTCGGGCGATGGTGATCGGATTGATGTCGAGGGAAATGATGTATGACGACCCACTACATACCTGCAAAGAAGTTTCGGGTAATGGAGATCAGATTGAAGTCGAGGGGCATCATGCACGCCTCCGTATCATGGTGAGCCAATCTCGCAAGACCAGATAGCAGCAAGCAGGGTGTCTTGAAAAGCTTAGGCCTCGCTTCAACGATGGCCGTGTGCATGTCCCTCGAGCATGCAGCCAGCCGCAGGGCGCTCAACATATCCATACACGAACAATAGAGGTCGAGGATGTCACTGGGGAGATTGCTCCAATCGCGGCTCATATGGATGCTGCGCGGTTCGCGTTCGGCCATGGTGGAGTTTGGAAGGGGGCTAGATTTACGGGGGAGAAGGATGTCGGTGCTGGAGCGGCTAGCGAGGGAATAGTGGTACTGGGGGAGGCGAGTGAGGCGACGGTACACGGGGGCACAGTGAGATGGAGACGGAGAAGGAGATGGAGATGGAGTGGTGCTATGGGAGCGGAGAGGGAGATGAGGCGAGGCGCCAATGTGCTGTACAGCGGCGGTGACAGACTGCACTATGCACAAGGTGAGGCTGACTTTGGTAACCCGAACACGCCGCCTGGACTAGTGTCAGGCGCATGGTGTTGTCACTTCACTGTGAGGACCGGATGAATAGTATTTTGACCATCAAATGTACCACAGTTGTACTACTACTACTACTACTACCAGTAGGTACATGAGTACTCCAGTATTGTATAGCGTAAATAGGTCTCCCGTGCTAGCATGCCTGTTCACTTCATCGTTCAGGTATCATCCATATTGCGAGCAGAACCAAATTATCGTGCATGCCCAATCAACGCTCTGCCGCGATGCATGCAGTGGTCATTCTGGTGCATCAAGGACGGCATGCAGATTGTTCCACACTTGAGAAGAGGAAAAATGGAAAGGTAGAATGCGGCAGCAGAGGAAGAGAACGCTGGCTAATGAGGCTGGGAGGGGATCGAGCAGGAAGTTAATGCTCCACGCCTAAAGGTTTTGGGAAAACCTGATTTTCATAAGGTGACTTATACTCACCTAAACGGAGGGAGTATTCCTTAACCAGAGAATGTTGTGTCTCCCACTCACGCGCTCAAAAAGAAAACTACGACACATTTTTTATCTGTTTGCATAGGTCCCACCTATCAGGAAGGATGGGCACGTACACGAACAGGTACGACTCATCAGTCTACTCGCATAGCCTTTTCATTTAGTCTACCTAGCCATCTAATCAACTGCCTGCACGCCATTTCTCCCATTTACTTCTCCATCGGGAACCGATTCTCCTCGGCTTCTTCACCTCCCCTCCGTCTTCATTTGCATCCAAACCCCACTGCGTGCACATTGTTTTAACCTCTTTAAATAATCATCTACTACTTCAGTTAGACTAGCCATCTAATCCTAATTCTCCAAACCATAGCCCTCCGTTCCAGCGGTTCCAAATGGCGATAGAGATTGAGATGCAGGTTTTTAGCGTCCAACATGTCCTCGTCGAAGGCTCGATGCGCATAGTTGCCACCGTCACCATCCACCCAAGGGTTGTTTGGCAGTGGATCAACAATGTATCCAACTCCCTCGAAAAGGTAGAGACGAGGGTCATCAGTCTCGACGCAGAGTACACGGAGCGTGCCCCTGGGAAGATCCAGTGCGCCGCCATCCTTCAGCTGTGCTTCAAAGATGATGTTTTGGTGTACCACATCATACACTCGCCCTCCATACCAGGTGAGCTTCATGATTTCTTGTCTCGGGAGGATGTATACTTCTGTGGGGCAGCCATCGAAGGGGACAAACGGAAGCTGGAGCCATACAACCTTGATTTGAATAGCATCGCTGACCTACAAACCAGAATCAAAATTCCTGTAGAAGTTTGTGATAAACAGACACCATCCTATTCGACGTAGCAAATTTTGTGCTCGGTACAAATCTTCAGAAGGGTGACGAGACGGTGGCATTAAGGTCGTCCGGATGGGAGAATTATCCCTTGATGTACGAGCGGATAAAATATGCTGCCCTCGATGCCTGTCCGAGTTTCGAGATAGCTGCAAGGTCCAAAGAGCTTGTTGCGAAGCCGTCTCCCACAGAGAATGAGAAGAAGAAGAAGAAGAAGAAGAAGAAGAAGAAGAAGAAAAGGCTGCACCAGTAGGAGGGCATTATGGATGGATGAACTATTTCCTCTCTTGTAAAAAAAATTATTCCCTCTCGGTGTATATTGATATAGATGGACTATTTCAATGGTGTGCATGTCTTTGGAACAGAGTAGTAGCGTGGGTCCGCTTGACTATAAGGAACTATTTATCCGCATATATAGCTTTCTCTGCTACTCCTTCCAGTGATCGGTATGCAGTGCATGTGTCCGTCGACATGAGAACTTGTCCATGGAAGTTCAACTACGGCAACCAACACGTTTCATCTCGCGATTCCCACGACGCCTCTCCAACCCACGGCACCACGCCCCCCGGCGTGCGCCTCACCCCTCTCGGCCGCACTGCCCCTCTGCCTTTGTGTGCATGACATGTGGGCCACCTAAAATGCGGCGAGCATCAAGTTTCTACCACAGCCACCCGCGATTCCCATGACGCCGCTCGAACCCATGAAACCACACGTCCCCCGACCTGCGGCTCACCCCTCTTGGCCCCACTGCCCCTCTTCCTACGGGAGCATTACATGTGGACCAGTCACCTATCGGGTCCACATGTTATTGACTCAAAGGTAGGTGTAGTTGTTGGGGAACGTAGTAATTTTAAAAAAAATCCTACGCACACGCAAGATCATGGTGATGCATAGCAATGAGAGGGGAGAGTGTGATCTACGAACCCTTGTAGACCGACAGCGGAAGCGTTAGCACAACGCGGTTGATGTAGTCGTACGTCTTCATGGCCCGACCGATCAAGCACCGAAACTACGGCACCTCCGAGTTCTAGCACACGTTCAGCTCGATGACGATCCCCGGACTCCGATCCAGCAAAGTGTCAGGGAAGAGTTCCGTCAGCACGACAGCGTGGTGACGATCTTGATGTACTACCGTCGCAGGGCTTCGCCTAAGCACCGCTACAATATTATCGAGGACTATGGTGGAAGGGGGCACCGCACACGGCTAAGAATATGATCACGTGGATCAACTTGTTGTGTCTATGCGTGCCCCTGCCCCCGTATATAAAGGATCAAAGGGGGGGTGCGGCCGGCCAGGAGGAGGGCGCGCCAGGAGGAGTCCTACTCCCACCGAGAGTAGGATTCCCCCCTTTCCTAGTTGGAATAGGATTCGGGAGGGGGAAAGAGGAGAGAGAGAAGGAAGGGGGGGCACCGCCCCCCTCTCCTTGTCCTATTCGGACTAGGGGGGTGGGGAGGGGCGCGCGGCCCAGCCCTGGCCACCTCTCCTCTCTTCCACTAAAGCCCACTAAGGCCCATATACCTGCCGGGGGGTTCCGGTAACCTCCCGGTACTCCGGTAACATCCCGATTTCACCCGGAACACTTCCGATATCCAAATATCGGCTTCCAATATATCAATCTTTATGTCTCGACCATTTTGAGACTCCTCGTCATGTCCCCGATCTTATCCGGGACTCCGAACTCCTTCGGTACATCAAAACTCATAAACTCATAATATAACTATCATTGAAACCTTAAGCATGCGGACCCTACGGGTTCGAGAACAATGTAGACATGACCAAGACACGTCTCCGGTCAATAACCAATAGCGGAACCTGGATGCTCATATTGGCTCCTACATATTCTACGAAGATCTTTTATCGGTCAGACCGCATAACAACATACAGTGTTCCCTTTGTCATCGGTATGTTACTTGCCCGAGATTCAATCGTCGGTATCTTAATATCTAGTTCAATCTCGTTACCGGCAAGTCTCTTTACTCGTTCCGTAATACATCATCTCACAACTAACTCATTAGTTGCAATGCTTGCAAGGCTTATGTGATGTGCATTACCGAGAGGGCCCAGAGATACCTCTCCGACAATCAGAGTGACAAATCCTAATCTCGAAATACGCCAACCCAACATTTACCTTTGGAGACACCTGTAGAGCTCCTTTATAATCACCCAGTTATGTTGTGATGTTTGGTAGCACACAAAGTGTTCCTCCGGTAAACGGGAGTTGCATAATCTCATAGTCATAGGAACATGTATAAGTCATGAAGAAAGCAATAGCAACATACTAAACGATCGGGTGCTAAGCTAACGGAATGGGTCAAGTCAATCACATCATTCTCCTAATGATATGATCCCGTTAATCAAATGACAACTCATGTCTATGGTTAGGAAACATAACCATCTTTGATTAACGAGCTAGTCAAGTAGAGGCATACTAGTGACACTTTGTTTGTCTATGTATTCACACAAGTATTATGTTTCCGGTTAATACAATTCTAGCATGAATAATAAACATTTATCATGATATAAGGAAATAAATAATAACTTTATTATTGCCTCTAGGGCATATTTCCTTCAGTCTCCCACTTGCACTAGAGTCAATAATCTAGTTCACATCGCCATATGATTTAACAGCAATAGTTCACATTACCATGTGATTAACACCCATAGTTCACATCGATATGTGATCAACACCCAAAGGGTTTACTAGAGTCAGTAATCTAGTTCACATCGCTATGTGATTAACACCCAAAGAGTACTAAGGTGTGATCATGTTTTGCTTGTGAGATAATTTTAGTCAACGGGTCTGTCACATTCAGATCCGTAAGTATTTTGCGAATTTCTATGTCAACAATGCTCTGCACGGAGCTACTCTAGCTTATTTGTCCCACTTTCAATATGTATCTAGATCGAGACTTAGAGTCATCCAGATCTGTGTCAAAACTTGAATCGACGTAACTTTTTACGACGAACCTTTTTGTCACCTCCATAATTGAGAAATATTTCCTTATTCCACTAAGGATAATTTTGACCGCTGTCCAGTGATCTACTCTTAGATCACTATTGTACTCCCTTGCTTAACACAGTGTAGGGTATACAATAGATCTGGTACACAGCATGGCATACTTTATAGAACCTATGGCTGAGGCATAGGGAATAACTTTCATTCTATTTCTATCTTCTGCCATGGTCGGGCTTTGAGTCTTACTCAATTTCACACCTTGCAACACAGGCAAGAACTCTTTCTTTGACTGTTCCATTTTGAACTACTTCAAAATCTGGTCAAGGTATGTACTCATTGAAAAAACTTATCAAGCGTCTTGATCTATCTCTATAGATCTTGATGCTCAATATGTAAGTAGCTTTACCGAGGTCTTTCTTTGAAAAACTCCTTTCAAATATTCCTTTATGCTTTCCAGAAAATTATACATTATTTCCGATCAACAATATGTTGTTCACATATACTTATCAGAAATGTTGTAGTGCTCCCACTCACTTTCTTGTAAATACAGGCTTCACCGTAAGTCTGTATAAAACTATATGCTTTGATCAACTTATCAAAGTGTATATTCCAACTCCGAGATGCTTGCACCAGTCCATAGATGGATCGTTGGAGCTTGCATATTTTGTTAACACCTTTAGGATTGACAAAACCTTCTAGTTGCATCATATACAACTATTCTTTAAGAAATCCATTAGGGAATGCAGTTTTGTTTATCCATTTGCTAGATTTCATAAAATGCGGCAATTGCTAACATGATTAGGACAGACTTAAGCATATATACGAGTGTGAAAATCTCATCGTAGTCAACATCTTGAACTTGTCGAAAAACTTTTTGCGACAATTCTAGCTTTGTAGATAGTAACACTACTATCAGCATCCGTCTTCCTCTTGAAGATCCATTTATTTTCTATGGCTTGTCGATCATCGGGCAAATCCATCAAAGTCCATACTTCGTTCTCATACATGGATCATATCTCAGATTTTATGGCCTCAAACCATTTCGCGGAATCTTAGCTCATCATCGCTTCCTCATAGTTCGCAAGTTCGTCATGGTCTAGTAACATGACTTCCAGAACAGGATTACCGTACCACTCTGGTGCGGATCTCAGTCTAGTTTACCTACGAGATTCGGTAGTAACTTGATCTGAAGTTACATGATCATCATCATTAGCTTCCTCACTAATTGGTGTAGTAGTCACAGGAACAGATTTCTGTGATGAACTACTTTCCAATAAGGGAGCAGGTACAGTTACCTCATCAAGTTCTACTTTCCTCCCACTCACTTCTTTCGAGAGAAACTCCTTCTCTAGAAAAACTCCGAATTTAGCAACAAAAGTCTTGCCTTCGGATTTGTGATAGAAGGTGTACCCAACAGTCTCCTTTGGGTATCCTATGAAGATATAGTTCGCCGATTTGGGTTTGAACTTATCAGGATGAAACTTTTTCATATAAGCATCACAACCCCAAACTTTAAGAAACGACAACTTTGGTTTCTTGCCAAACCACAGTTCAGATTGTGTCGTCTCAACGGACTTAGATGGTGCCCTTTTAAACGTGAATGCAGCTGTCTTTAATGAATAACCCCAAAACGATAGTGGTAGATCGATAAGAGACATCATAGATCGTACCATATCTAATAAAGTACGGTTATGATGTTCGGACACACCATTATGCTGTGGTGTTCCAGGTGGCGTGAGTAGTGAAACTATTTCACATTGTTTTAACTGAAGGCCAAACTCGTAACTCAAATATTTTACCTCTGCAATCATATCGTAAAAACTTTTATTTTCTTGTTATGATGATTCTCCACTTCACTCTGAAATTCTTTGAACTTTTCAAATATTTCAGACTTGTGTTTCATTATGTAGATATACCCATATCTGCTCAAATCATCTGTGAAGGTCAGAAAATAATGATACCCGCCGCGAGCCTTAACACTCATCGGATCTCATACATCAGTATGTATTATTTCCAATAAGTCAGTTGCTCGCTCCATAGTTCCGGAGAACGGCGTTTTAGTCATCTTGCCCATGAGGCATGGTTCGCAAGCATCAACTGATTCATAATCAAGTGATTCCAAAAACCCATCAGCTTGGAGTTTCTTCATGCGCTTTACACCAATATGACCTAAACGTCAGTGCCACAAATAAGTTGCACTATCATTATTAACTTTGCATCTTTTGGTTTCAATATTATGATTATGTGTATCACTACGATCGAGATCCAACGAACTATTTTCATTGGGTGTGTAACCATATAAGGTTTTATTCATGTAAACAGAACAACAATTTATTCTCTTACTTAAATGAATAACCATATTACAATAAACATGATCAAATCATATTCACGCTCAACGCAAACACCAAATAACACTTATTCAGGTTCAACACTAATCCCAAAAGTATAGGGAGTGTGCGATGATGATCATATTAATCTTGGAACTACTTCCAACACACATCGTCACCTCACCCTTAACTAGTCTTTGTTCATTCTGCAACTCCCGATTCAAGTTACTAATCATAGTAACTGAACTAGTATCAAATACTGAGGGGTTGCTATAAACACTAGTAAAGTACACATCAATAACATATATATCAAATATACTTATGTTCACTTTGCCATCCTTCTTATTCGCCAAATACTTGGGGCAGTTCCACTTTCAGTGATCAGTCCCTTTGCAGTAGAAGCACTTAGTCTCAGGCTTAGGACCAGACTTGGGCTTCTTCACTTGAGCAGCAACTTGCTTGCTGTTTTTCTTGAAGTTCCCCTTTTTCCCTTTGCCCTTTTCTTG
This sequence comes from Triticum dicoccoides, assembly GCF_002162155.2. Taxonomy (NCBI): domain Eukaryota; kingdom Viridiplantae; phylum Streptophyta; class Magnoliopsida; order Poales; family Poaceae; genus Triticum; species Triticum dicoccoides. The sequence continues at coordinate 331,722,987 of NC_041388.1, forward strand.
AAACTATTGATCTTGTCAACCATCAACACTTGATGCTATTTCTTGATTTCTACCTTCATCGATTTCATCATCATGAAAAGCTCGGGATTCATTTTCGTCGTCCCTTGCATACTATAGTTCAACACGAAGTCCTACTAACTTGGTGATGGTGACTAGAGAATTCTGTCAGTCACTATCTTATCTGGAAGATTAACTCCCACTTGATTCAAACAATTGTAGTACCCAGACAATCTGAGCACATGCTCACTAGTTGAGTGATTCTCCTCCATCTTTTAGCTATAGAACTTGTTGGAGACTTCATATCTCTCAACTCGGGTATTTGCTTGAAATATTAACTTCAACTCCTGGAACATCTCATATGGTCCATGATGTTCAAAACGTCTTTGAAGTCCCGATTCTAAGATGTTAAGCATGGTGCACTAAACTATCAAGTAGTCATCATATTTAGCTAGCCAAACGTTCATAACGTCTGCATCTGCTCCTGCAATAGGTTTGTCACCTAGCGGTGCATCAAGGACATAATTCTTCTGTGCAGCAATGAGGATAAACCTCAGATCACGGATCCAATCCGCATCATTGCTACTAACATCTTTCAACATAATTTTCTCTAGGAACATATCAAAATAAACACAGGGAAGCAACAACGCGAGCTATTGATCTACAACATGATTTGCAAAATAATACCAGGACTAAGTTCATGATAAATTTAAGTTCAATTTAATCATATTACTTAAGCACTCCCACTTAGATAGAGATCCCTCTAATCCTCTAAGTGATCACGTGATCCAAATCAACTAAACCATGTCCGACCATCATGTGAGATGGAGTAGTTTCATTGGTGAACATCACTATGTTGATCATATCTACTATATGATTCACGCTCGACCTTTCGGTCTCCGTGTTCCGAGGATATCTGTATATGCTTGGCTCGTCAAGTATAACCTGAGTATTCCGCTTGTGCAACTGTTTTGCACCCGTTGTATTTGAACGTAGAGCCTATCACACCTGATCATCACGTGGTGTCTCAGCACGAAGAATTTTTGCAACGGTGCATACTCAGGGAGAACACTTCTTGATAATTAGTGAGAGATCATCTTATAATGCTACCGTCAATCAAACAAAGATAAAATGCATAAAAGATAAACATCACATGCAATCAATATAAGTGATATGATATGGCCATCATCATCTTGTGCTTGTGATCTCCATCTTTGAAGCACCGTCATGGTCACCATCGTCACCGGCGCGACACCTTGATCATCATCGTAGCGTCGTTGTCGTCTCGCCAATCTTATGCTTTCACGACTATCGCTACCACTTAGTGATAAAGTAAAGCATTACAGCGCAATTGCATTGCATACAATAAAGCGACAACCATATGGCTCCTGCCAGTTGCCGATAACTTGGTTACAAAACATGATCATCTCATACAATAAAATTTAGCATCATGTCTTGACCATATCACATCACAACATGCCCTGCAAAAACAAGTTAGACGTCCTCTACTTTGTTGTTGCAAGTTTTACGTGGCTGCTACGGGCTTAAGCAAGAACCAATCTTACCTACGCATCAAAAAATGATAGTTTGTCAAGTTGGTGCTGTTTTAACCTTCGCAAGGACTGGGCGTAGCCACACTTGGTTCAACTAAAGTTGGAGAAACTGTCACCCGCTAGCCACCTTTGTGCAAAGCACGTCGGGAGAACTGGTCTCGCGTAACCGTACGCGCAATGTCGGTCCGGGCCGCTTCGTCCAACAATACCGCCGAACCAAAGTATGACATGCTGGTAAGCAGTATGACTTATATCGCCCACAACTCACTTGTGTTCTACTCGTGCATATAACATCAACACATAAAACCTAGGCTCGGATGCCACTGTTGGGGAACGTAGTAATTTCAAAAAAAAAATCCTACGCACACGCAAGATCATGGTGATGCATAGCAACAAGAGGGGAGAGTGTGATCTACGTACCCTTGTAGACCGACAGCGGAAGCGTTAGCACAACGCGGTTGATGTAGTCGTACGTCTTCACGGCCCGACCGATCAAGCACCGAAACTACGGCACCTCCGAGTTCTAGCACACGTTCAGCTCGATGATGATCCCCGGACTCCGATCCAGCAAAGTGTCGGGGAAGAGTTCCGTCAGCACGACGGCGTGGTGACGATCTTGATGTACTACCGTCGCAGGGCTTCGCCTAAGCACCGCTACAATATTATCGAGGACTATGGTGGAAGGGGGCACCGCACACGGCTAAGAATATGATCACGTGGATCAACTTGTTGTGTCTAGGGGTGCCCCCTGCCCCCGTATATAAAGGATCAAAGGGGCGTTGCGGCCGGCCAGGAGGAGGGCGCGCCAGGAGGAGTCCTACTCCCACCGGGAGTAGGATTCCCCCCCTTTCCTAGTTGGAATAGGATTTGGGAGGGGGAAAGAGGAGAGAGAGAAGGAAGGGGGGGCGCCGCCCCCCTCTCCTTGTCCTATTCGGACTAGGGGGGAGGGGCGCACGGCCCAGCCTTGGCCACCTCTCCTCTCTTCCACTAAAGCCCACTAAGGCCCATATACCTCCCGGGGGGTTCCGGTAACCTCCCGGTACTCCGGTAACATCCCGATTTCACCCGGAACACTTCCGATATCCAAATATAGGCTTCCAATATATTAATATTTATGTCTCGACCATTTCGAGACTCCTCGTCATGTCCCCGATCTCATCCAGGACTCCGAACTCCTTCGGTACATCAAAACTCATAAACTCATAATATAACTATCATCGAAACCTTAAGCGTGCGGACCCTACGGGTTCGAGAACAATGTAGACATGACCGAGACACGTCTCCAGTCAATAACCAATAGCGGAACCTGGATGCTCATATTGGCTCCTACATATTCTACGAAGATCTTTATCGGTCAGACCGCATAACAACATACGGTGTTCCCTTTGTCATCGGTATGTTACTTGCCCGAGATTCGATCGTTGGTATCTTAATACCTAGTTCAATCTCGTTATCGGCAAGTCTCTTTACTCGTTCCGTAATACATCATCTCACAACTAACTCATTAGTTGCAATGCTTGCAAGGCTTATGTGATGTGCATTACCGAGAGGGCCTAGAGATACCTCTCCGACAATCGGAGTGACAAATCCTAATCTCGAAATACGCCAACCCAACATTTACCTTTGGAGACACCTGTAGAGCTCCTCTATAATCACCCAGTTACGTTGTGACGTTTGGTAGCACACAAAGCGTTCCTCCGGTAAACGGGAGTTGCATAATCTCATAGTCATAGGAACATGTATAAGTCATGAAGAAAGCAATAGCAACATACTAAACGATCGGGTGCTAAGCTAACGGAATGGGTCAAGTCAATCACATCATTATCCTAATGATGTGATCTCGTTAATCAAATGACAACTCATGTCTATGGTTAGGAAACATAATCATCTTTGATTAACGAGCTAGTCAAGTAGAGGCATACTAGTGACACGTTGTTTGTCTATGTATTCACACAAGTATTATGTTTCCGGTTAATACAATTCTAGCATGAATAATAAACATTTATCATGATATAAGGAAATAAATAATAACTTTATTATTGCCTCTAGGTCATATTTCCTTCAGTAGTAAGGCGCTGAAGCTCAGTCCCGACGGCCCTGAGAGGGAAATGTAACTCCTGCGCCAGGGCTTGTGGTCCTCCCGCAGCACGAACTTGTGCCAAACTTGAGATTTGTTTCTTTACTATACATGCACGCAACGATTTAATGGACATTGTAATCTCAACACGTGATGGGGAGCTCTAAATTTGAATTTGAAACTTATAAAATGAAAAGATTCAAAACAAATAAACTGGGAGAGAGGCAGTATATCGTAGGATGTGTCACATACAAAATAAGTCCCCTGGTTTGTCACCGCGAAGATGCGGTTAGAAAGGAGCACAACATCTTCCTACTCGTATGGCAACAAATCGGCCGCAAACAGCATGGTCCGCCTTTGACCGCCATGTGCAAGGTTAGTGCTATCTTATTCAATCTCACCGTGGTTCCATCGTACCAATTCATGCGATGGCCCGTTGCATGGCTGATCCCAATGTTGGACAAAGGTTCTACGGGAATGGTTTCACCGTTGTAAATGTTGTGCAAATTGATGTTGGTACCCTCCCGTACATATGCAAGCCAATCTCCAGTCGCACCGAGCCTAACCTGTGAAACAGTGGGCAGGGGGAGAATTAGGAAATGGACACATAAGTAGTCTTTAGAATGCATTTACTACGTGATCAAACTCATCTTACCTGCTCATCGGAGGAAATCCGAGTGCCCCTCAACGTCGGCATTGTTGGGGAACGTAGTAATTTAAAAAATTCCTACGCACACGCAAGATCATGGTGATGCATAGCAACGAGAGGGGAGAGTGTTGTCCACGTACCCTCGTAGACCGAAAGCGGAAGCGTTAGCACAACGTGGTTGATGTAGTCATACGTCTTCATGATCCGACCGATCAAGTACCGAACGTACGGTACCTCCGAGTTCAGCACACGTTCAGCCCGATGACGTCCCTCGAACTCCAATCCAGCCGAGTCTTGAGGGAGAGTTTTGTCAGCACGACGGCGTGGTGACGATGTTGATGTTCTACCGACGCAGGGCTTCGCCTAAGCACCGCTATAGTATTATCGAGGTGGACTATGGTGGAGGGGGGCACCGCACACAGCTAAGAGATCCAAGGGATCAATTGTTGTGTCTTTGGGGTGCCCCCTGCCCCCATATATAAAGGAGCAAGGGAGGAGGAGGCCGGCCCTAGGAGGGGGCGCGCCATGTGTGGAGTCCTACTAGGACTCCCTAGTCCTAGTAGGATTCCACCTCCCATATGGAATAGGAAAAGAGGAAGGGAAAAGGAGAAGGAAGGAAGGGGGCGCCCCCCTTCCCTAGTCCAATTCGGACCAGACCAAGAGGAGGGGTGCGGCCACCCTTGAGGCCCTTTTCCTTCTTTCCCGTATGGCCCAATAAGGCCCAATACGTATTCCCGTAACTCTCCGGTACTCCGAAAAATACCCGAATCACTCGGAACCTTTCCGATGTCCGAATATAATCGTCCAATATATCGATCTTTACATCTCGACCATTTCGAGACTCCTCGTCATGTCCCCGATCTCATCTGAGACTTCGAACTCCTTCGGTACATCAAAACTCATAAACTCATAATATAACTGTCATCGAAACTTTAAGCGTGCGGACCCTATGGGTTCGAGAACTATGTAGACATGACCGAGACACGTCTCCGGTCAATAACCAATAGCGGAACCTGGATGCTCATATTGGCTCCCACATATTCTACGAAGATCTTTATCGGTCAGACCGCATAACAACATACGGTGTTCCCTTTGTCATCGGTATGTTACTTGCCCGAGATTCGATCGTCGGTATCTCAATACCTAGTTCAATCTCATTACCGGCAAGTCTCTTTACTCGTTTCGTAATACATCATCCCGCAACTAACTCATTAGTTGTAATGCTTGCAAGGCTTAAGTGATGTGCATTACCGAGAGGGCCCAGAGATACCTCTCCGGCAATCGGAGTGACAAATCCTAATCTCGAAATATGCCAACCCAACATTTACCTTTGGAGACACCTGTAGAGCTCCTTTATAATCACCCAGTTACGTTGTGACGTTTGGTAGCACATAAAGTGTTCCTTCGGTAAATGGGAGTTGCATAATCTCATAGTCATAGGAACAAGTATAAGTTATGAAGAAAGCAATAGCAACATACTAAACGATCGAGTGCTAAGCTAACGGAATGGGTCAAGTCAATCACATCATTCTCCTAATGATGTGATCCCGTTAATCAAATGACAACTCATGTCTATGGCTAGGAAACATAACCATCTTTGATCAACGAGCTAGTCAAGTAGAGGCATACTAGTGACATACTGTTTGTCTATGTATTCACACATGTATTATGTTTCCGGTTAATACAATTCTAGCATGAATAATAAACATTTATCATGATATAAGGAAATATATAATAACTTTATTATTGCCTCCAGGGCATATTTCCTTCAGTCTCCCACTTGCACTATAGTCAATAATCTAGTTCACATCGCCATGTGATTTAACATTAATAGTTCACATCACCATGTGATTAACACCCATAGTTTACATCATCATGTGACCAAGACCCAAAGGGTTTACTAGAGTCAATAATCTAGTTCACATCGCTATGTGATTAATACTCAAAGAGTACTAAGGTGTGATCATGTTTTGCTTGTGAGGGAAGTATAGTCAATGGGTCTGCCACATTCAGATCCATAAGTATTTTGCAAATTTCTATGTCAACAATGCTCTGCACTAAGCTACTCTAGCTAATTTCTCCCACTTTCAATATGTATCCAGATTGAGACTTTGAGTCATCTGGATCAGTGTCAAAACTTGCATCGACGTAACCATTTACGACGAACCTTTTGTCAGCTCCATAATCGAGAAACATATCCTTATTCCGCTAAGGATAATTTTGACCAATGTCCAGTGATCTACTCCTAGATCACTATTGTACTCCCTTGCCAAACTCAGGACAGGGTATACAATAGGTCTGGTACACAGCATGGCATACTTTATAGAACCTATGGCTGAGGCATAGGGAATGACTTTCATTCTCTCTCTATCTTCTGTCGTGGTCGGGTTTTGAGTCTTACTCAACTTCATACCTTTGTAACATAGGCAAGAACTCCTTCTTTGACTGTTCCATTTTGAACTACTTCAAAATCTTGTCAAGGTATGTACTCATTGAAAAAACTTATCAAGCATCTTGATCTATCTCTATAGATCTTGGTGCTCAATATGTAAGCAGCTTCACCGAGGTATTTATTTGAAAAAATCCTTTCAAACATTCCTTTATGCGTTGCAGAATAAATCTACATTATCACCGATCAACAATATGGCATAAACATATACTTATTAGAAATGTTGTAGTGCTCCCACTCACTTTCTTGTAAATACAGGCTTCACCTCAAGTCTGTATAAAACTATATGCTTTGATCAACTTATCAAAGCATATATTCCAACTCCAAGATGCTTGCACCAGTCCATAGATGGATCGCTGGAGCTTTCATATTTTGTTAGCACCTTTAGGATTGACAAAACCTTCTGGTTGCATCATATACAACTCTTCTTTAATGAATCCATTAAGGAATGTAGTTTTGTTTATTCATTTGCCAGATTTCATAAAATGTGGCAATTGCTAAAATGATTCGGACGGACTTAAGCATAGATACGGGTGAGAAACTCTCATCGTAGTCAACACCTTGAACTTGTCGAAAACCTTTTTGCGACAATTCTAGCTTTGTAGATAGTAACACTACTATCAGCATCCGTCTTCCTCTTGAAGATCCATTTAATCTCAATGGCTCGCCGATCAATGGGCAAGTCAGTCAAAGTCCATACTTTGTTCTCATACATGGATCTCATCTCAGATTTCATGGCCTCAAGCCATTTTGCGGAATCTGGGCTCATCATCTCTTCCTCATAGTTCGTAGGTTCATCATGGTCAAGTAACATGACCTCCAGAACAGGATTACCGTACCACTCTGGTGCGGATCTCACTCTGGTTTACCTACGAGGTTCGGTAGTAACTTGATCTGAAGTTACATGATCATCATCATTAGCTTCCTCACTAATTGGTGTAGTAGTCACAGGAACGGATTTATGTGATGAACTACTTTCCAATAAGGGAGCAGGTACAGTTACTGTCGTGGAATTGTCATGGCAGATGTCCTTAGTGTCAGGACTTAGTCGCGAGGCCAACGCATCTATGTGGTAGCTTGAGAGGGATGAGAGACGCGATGTTTTACCCAGGTTCGGCCCCTCACGGTGGAGGTAAAAGCCTACATCCTGCTTCATTGATATTGATGATGATCATGATGATCATGGTTACAAGAGTGCTCTATCTCGAGAGCTATTGTCTAAACCTAACTTGTCCAACTTGTGGAACTTGTCTCCCTTCCCCCTTTTGGGGAGCCCTGCCCCTCCTTATATATGTTGGAGGGGCGGGTTACATGTAGAGGTCTATTAGGATTAGGACTAGTCTATCTCTAATACAAACCGGATACAGGTCCAGGTCTTAACTCCTTGTAAGATAAATGTTCCTCATGCCTTTCCTCTTAAACGGGCCCATCATTAACATAAACCGGCCTTCTGGGCCTTGGGCCTTGTCATTCATCTGACCCGTCCGCCGGGTCACAAGTGTGTCATAATGTTCCGGCGGGTTGCTTGTAAACCGCCAGGTCAGGGCAGGTCGCCAGTGAATCTCCAAGTGTAAACCGGGTCTCAAATAAACCGCCAAGTCCAGACGGGTCACCAATGAGTCTTCAGGCTCGTGAATCGTCATACCAGTGAACCGCCAGACACGTAAATCGCCAATCCTCTGGTGGTTTACCAATGAAACGCCTAGTTCGGCCGGGTTATACTTCCGGACGGTTTACACCGCGGGGTATATCCCCGACATTAGCCCCCAAGTTTAGCTTGGATTTATCCATGGTAAACTTATGCTGCAAAATAAACACAAGAACAAATTTGACAGGTTATGCTCCGGGTTAAGAATTCTTGTAAACCGGTACCTGATGATCCTTAAGTCCTTGTCATTTCCTCCTTCTAGAAAATCCGGGTTAACAAGCCAGCTTCATACTCAATTTGTTGACATTGGTTTCTCACAGAGAAACATTGTGAAGAATAATCCACTTGAGTCGGCTTCCAAAGCGCCGGTTTAAGAAATATGGGTCTTGAAATACTTATCTGATATTCAGCCGGTTTGAAGATGTAAAACTTGCTGGTTTAATATTACCAAACTGGCCGGTTTATAAATATTGATGGCACCGGGTCATAATTGTTGTCGACACCGGGTCATGTAATTGATCTTCCTGATTTGCTCAAAACTGGTAGAATGAAGATGTTCCTCCTTATATATGCATAATACATGTAGCCCCCAAGTCTTAAGAGGAGAACATAGTGATAACTTAAGACTTGCTCCAATAAGTGTTTCAACCTTGAAGAAATCCGGTTTGTTCATCTCAATCATATAAACTGAATACTCCATATATGTAGCCCCCAAGTGCCGGGTTGTCATGCTTGCAGCAACCTGGGACTTGTAATTGCTTATAAAAACTTCAATCAGTGTAACCCCCAAGGGCCGGGTCATTACGCAATAATGAGCAGGAACTTTGTAAATATAATTATGTAGATTTTAGCAGTGATGTGTAGCCCCCAAGGGACGGCTTAGTAAGATAATACTGAACCGGGACTTGATATATACTTCAATGAAAATAACATCTTATAATGTAGCTTCCATCGTAGGGCTTGAACCCACGTCCCCAAGGTTAAGAGCTTTGTGCTTTACCAACTGAGCAATGGATCCTTCAATATTATGGACGAAAACTTGTGTACCTTGAATTGTTGACAGGAGCAATTGGTAGCCCGCAAGGGCCGGCTCATTATAATATGATGAGTCGGGTCTTCAATAAGACTAGTAAAAATGACTTGACATTAGCCCCCAAGTGTCATGATGCATGCTTGTAGCGACATGAGACTTGCATGTAATCTCGATTTGAATAATGTAGCCCCCAAGTGCCGGGTTGTAAGCCTGCAGCGACTCGGGACTATTCCTTCCATTGTAGAATAAATCATATCCTTTGATAAAATAATAGATATTGCGCTAAAGAGACTTTGAAAACTTAATAATACCGGTTATTAATAACCATAAAAATCCAGCCATGTTGGCTATTCAAGATAATAATCTGGTGAAAACCTTATTCATTCAATATCATAATGAAAATTCAGCCAAGTTTGGCTATTTGAATAATATAACCCAATGATTTATAAGCGCATGATTCCAATGGCGCAATCCAAATATATATATACTGGCGACTTATAGTCCAAAACCAGGCCGGTTTAACAAACCTGTTTCTGCATACAACAAGTTTAAAGTGTCCTGGCGGTTTACCGCCGGACGGGTCATAATGCCCAACATATAACCCAGGTTTATAAACAAGGCTACACTTAAGAATAATCAAATATGAAATATATCATACCTGTGACATTGAATCACATTGTTGGTTTTACCAACTTTTTGTAGTAAAGGTGATAACCCCAATCTTGAGTACTGATAACTCCTTCCATATTGTGCCGGTTCAGGATAAAACCGTACCGGGTTGTGATAAACACCAGATTATCCATATTCGATGCTGGCGACTTGTAGTCGAAACCAGGCGAGGTTAATAATCTCCGGATTGTAACTTGTACTGATAACTTATAGTTGACAGCCTAACCGGGTTGAGAAAACTCCGGTTTATAATTGAGTTTGTACTAACAACTGATAGTTGAAAGCTTGTGCCGGGTTAAGAAACACCGGACTGATGACTTATAGTCTGGCCGGGTCAATAGACACCAGTTCAACATAAAATTTATCAAAAGAGAAAAATCTTGGCAAATAAAACCATGTAGTCGAGGCTTTTCAAGGGCTGCCAGGCCCAAATTCGAGGCTTTTCATGGGCTGCCAGGCCACTAAGTTAAACCATTTGACAAAGCCTTTTAAGATGGCCCTCCAACTAACCAATCATCATTTTAACTTTGACAAGTTCAGGGTCTCAATGAGAGTAACTGTCAAACGTTCGATGGGTCGTGCCAGGATTACCTGGATAGGAGTGGCTTACTTGATGAAGGCAGGTTAACCCGGGGTTTTAGGTGAATACACCAGGCTTCCAAGCCGTGGGTCGATACCCGGCTACAAGGGTCCTTTCAAACTCTTTGGTATTTGACACAAAGAGCCCCCAAGTAACTTTGTGAGCCGTGCCCAATGGGTGCCTATGTTTGAGTTGTGCGTAGCAACAAGACTCTCTTTGGCCCCTTGGGTGTGAAGCTCCCAAGCTTTGTTGTGGCGTGATAGCCGGATTAATGGACGGGACTCCGCTTTGCAAGCAGAAGCCCCCATGTGATATATTTCTGAGCTGTGCTCGCCGGGTGCCTATGTTTGAGTTGTGGTGTGTAACAAACTCTCTTTGGCCCCTGATGATCATATTGTCTTGATAGCCGCATCAAGAGGGTAGTAACGCCATGTTCTCTTTGGTGAATACACCTATGTTTGAACAGGAAGCCCCCAAGTAATCATATGAGGATGACCCCATAAGGCAGGACACCCATGTGTGAACCGCGCGTCAGGGCAGCAGGTCCTCTTCGGCAACCTTTAACTTTTTGCAAGAGATAAATTCTTCTTGAACCGGGATTTTAAACCGGACATTGAGAGCTTCAAAGCTTTATGGGAGACATCTTTCCCTTGAATCGGATTTTAAACCGAAATCCTCATTTTCAGCCAGAAATTTTCTAACGGCCTTTAAACTCGAACTTGCGAGAAGTTAATTCCTTTTTTGAACCGGAAATTCTTAAACCGGATTTGAGAGCTTCGGAGCTTCGTGGGAGAACAGATTTCCCTTGAACCGGATTTTAAACTGGCATTCTTTATTTTGAACCGGAAATTTTCTGACGGCCTTCAAATTGCCATCAATATGGTAGTAGCCTCCGGGATCGGGTTATCTTTCCCTCCAATGTCCTGGGGTTCTTGACTTCATTGAAAACTGGCAACATTTGCTGAGTCATATTACTGTAGCCCCCGAGTCTCAAGGTGACTCGAGGAGTTGACTTGAGATTCTCCATTTTTGACCGTGATATAAACCGGTATGAGTCCTTCAACAGCTCAGTGATATAATTTTCCCTACATTGAAGAACTGAGATGTTGAGCCAAAAATTATCCATCGCGGAGTTGATGATCACCATGGTGAAGCTGAAATCAATCAAGGATGAACCAGCCACGACGTTGTAAGCCGGTGCGGACGGGGAGAGTCGACCACGGGGTCGGATGGGTAAGTCGCCCATAGTGTTGTAAACCGTCACGGACGAGCGAGTTGTCCTCCATGTTGCAAGTTGGCGGGGACACGTGAACCGGTCGCGAGGGTGGTCGGGCGAGTCGTCCGTGGCATTGTAAGGCGGTGCGAACGGGTGAGTCAGCTGGCGCGTTTGATGTAAACTGGACCGCGACACGCGTGCCTACGGAGCCACGCGGCATAGCCGAACGTACATCCGCGGTATAACACCACTCCTTTTTCTTTCAATAGCCGTCCTGCATAAAAATGTTACAGGCCAGAATAATTGTTCTTTTGACAAAAAAACAATAAATGTTTAATACATAAAGTTGGATGAATACCACCTGATGTTTGGGCGGGCAGTAAAACAACCGCAGCATCAGAAGCGGCTTCAGAGAGATGAGTCGGTCGTGGCCTTGTAAACCGGCGCAGACAAGCTAGCTGTCCTCCGTGTTATAAACCGGTGCGGACGCGTGAACCGCCACGAGGGCGGACGGGCGAGTTAATTTCAGGCGTTGTGAGACGCGCGGACGGCGAGTCAATCACGGGCGCAGTCCCGGTGAGTGGATGTAGATCGAGCTGCACGGGCGGCGGTTTACGCACACCCGTCCAACAGCAAATGATGAATCATTACCCTTCACACGTCATAATAGATGATGGGGTAGTAGTTGATGATAGGATTTTGGTCTTCGTGCACAAAGAAGCAACAACAAATTTGATGCTTTGCCTCGGGACTCGATCCCCTTGCGAGTTGCGACCACCTGGACCGAAGCCAAAAACTTGTCCTTTCCTTTCACGGGATCAACTCCTGGCGCTCTTTCCTTTAACACCTCATCTTCTAACTGATGCCGAAAGCTCCTGCTGATGTGTTTTTTTTCACCCTATCCTTGGGAGTAGCAGTAGTCAGAAGACACCAAAATACGTAAGTGCTCGGTGTAGCCGATTCGCTTCAATCTCGACGGAAAAAAGGAAACCTCCGGATTCGATCTTGATACAGACAACTGTTCACTTATCGGTCTTGGTGACTCCTGTATGTAGCGGGAGCGACTCGGCGAATAAAACAAGGCCACCGTATTTTGATGACTTCGATACATGCAGATGAAAACCTCCTTTGCACTTGGCTATCTCGTAGCGATGAAGGAGAAAGGTGATCCAGCCACGACGGATCGCCTGCTTGCATGCGACGGCGCACACAGATTTTAAATTTTGAAGTTGATGCAGATCTTTTCAACCTGACTCCTCTTCATCCGACAAATCACGAACTTCTCGATCCCTGGAAGGGATCCCTCCAAGAACTCAACACCACCGTGCGCGAGCCCCACGGTGGGCGCCAACTGTCGTGGAATTGTCACGACAGATGTCCTTAGTGTCAGGACTTAGTCGCGAGGCCAACGCATCTATGTGGTAGCTTGAGAGGGGTTGAGCAGGATGAGAGACGCGATGTTTTACCCAGGTTCGGCCCCTCACGATGGAGGTAAAAGCCTACATCCTGCTTCATTGATATTGATGATGATGATGATGATCATGGTTACAAGAGTGCTCTATGTCGAGAGCTATTGTCTAAACCTAACTTGTCCAACTTGTGGAACTTGTCTCCCTTCCCCCTTTTGGGGAGCCCTGCCCCTCCTTATATATGTTGGAGGGGCGGGTTACATGTAGAGTCTTATAAGGATTAGGACTAGTCTATGTTTAATACAAACCGGATACAAGTCCAGGTCTTAACTCCTTGTAAGATAAATGTTCCTCATGCCTTTCCTCTGAAACCGGCCCACCATTAACATAAACCGGCCTTCTGGGCCTTGGGCCTTGTCATTCATCTGACCCGTCCACCGGGTCACAAGTGTGTCATAATGTTCCGGCGGGTTGCTTGTAAACCGCCAGGTCAGGGCAGGTCGCCAGTGAATCGCCAAGTGTAAACCATGTCTCAAGTAAACCGCCAAGTCCAGATGGGTCACCAATGAGTCTTCAGGCTCGTGAATCGTCATACCAGTGAACCCCCAGACACGTAAATCGCCAATCCTCTGGCAGTTTACCAATGAAACGCCTAGTCCGGCCGGGTTATACTTCCGGCCGGTTTACACCGCGGGTTATATCCCCGACAGTTACCTTATCAAGTTCTACTTTCCTCCCACTCACTTCTTTCGAGAGAAACTCCTTCTCTAGAAAGGATCCATTCTCAGCAATGAATAACTTGCCTTCGGATCTGTGATAGAAGGTGTACCCAACATTTTCTTTTGGGTATCCTATGAAGATTTACTTCTCCGATTTGGATTCGAGCTTATCATGTTGAAACTTTTTCACATAAGCATCGCAGTCCCAAACTTTAAGAAATGACAGCTTAGGTTTCTCGCCAAACCACAGTTCATACGGTGTCGTCTCAACGGGTTTAGATGGCGCCCTATTTAACATGAATGTAGCTGTCTCTAATGCATAACCCCAAAGCGATAGTGGTAATCGGTAAGAGACATCATAGATCGCACCATATCTAATAAAGTACGGTTACGACATTCGGACACACCATTACACTGTGGTGTTCCATGTGGCGTGAGTAGTGAAACTATTTCACATTGTTTTAACTGAAGGCCAAACTCGTAACTCAAATATTTTACTTCTGCGATCATATTGTACAAACTTTTGTTTTTGTTACGATGATTCTCCACTTCACTTTGAAATTCTTTGAACTTTTCAAATGTTTCAGACTTGTGTTTCATCAAGTATATATACTCATATCTGCTCAAATCATCTGTGAAGATCAGAAAATAATGATACCTGCCATGAGCCTTAATATTCGTCAGACCACATACATCAGTATGTATGATTTCCAACAAATCTTTTGCTCGCTCCATTGTTCCGGAGAACGGAGTCTTAGTCATCTTGCCCATGAGGCATGGTTCGCAAGCATCAACTGATTCATAATCAAGTGATTCCAAAAGCCCATCAGCATGGATTTTCTTTATGCGCTTTATACCAATATGACTTAAACGGCATTGCCACAAATAAGTTGCACTATCATTATTAACTTTGCATCTTTCGGCTTCAATATTATGAAAATGTGTATCACCAAGATCGAGATCCAACAAACCATTTTCATTGGGTGTATGACCATAGAAGGTTTTATTCATGTAAACAGAACAACAATTATTCTCTAACTTACATGAATAACCGTATTGCAATAAACATGATCCAATCATATTCATGCTCAACGCGAACACTAAATAACATTTATTTTAGGTTTAACACTAATCCCGAAAGTATAGGGAGTGTGCGATGATGATCATATCAATTTTGGAACCATTTCCAATACACATCGTCACTTCACCCTTAACTAGTCTTTGTTCATTCTGCAACTCCCGTTTCGAGTTACTATTCTTAGCAACTGAACTAGTATCAAAATACTGAGGGGTTGCTATAAACACTAGTAAAGTACACATCAATAACATGTATATCAAATATACCTATGTTCACTTTGCCATCCTTCTTATCCACCAATTACTTGGGGTAGTCCCGCTTCTAGTGACCAGTCCCTTTGTAGTAGAAGCACTTAGTCTCAGGCTTAGGTCCAGACTTGGGCTTCTTCACTTGAGCAGCAACTTGCTTTCCGTTCTTCTTGAAGTTCCCCTTCTTTCCTTTGCCCCTTTTCTTGAAACTAGTGGTCTTGTCAACCATCAACACTTGATGTTTTTCTTGATTTCTACCTTCGTTGATTTCAGTATCACGAAGAGCTTGGGAATTGTTTCCGTTATCCCTTGCATATTATAGTTCATCACGAAGTTCTAGTAACTTGGTGATGGTGACTAGAGAATTCTGTCAATCACTATTTTATCTGGAAGATTAACTCCCACTTGATTCAAGCGATTGTAGTACTCAGACAATCTGAGCACATGCTCACTGCTTGAGCTATTCTCCTCCATCTTTTAGCTATAGAACTTGTTAGAGACTTCATATCTCTCAACTCGGGTATTTTCTTGAAATATTAACTTCAACTTCTCGAACATCTCATATGATCCATGACGTTCAAAACGTCTTTGAAGTCCCGATTCTAAGCCGTTAGGCATGTGCACTAAACTATCAAGTAGTCATCATATTGAGCTAGCCAAACATTCATAACGTCTGCATCTGCTCCTGCAATAGGTTAGTCACCTAGCGGTGCATTAAGGACATAATTCTTCTGTGCAGCAATGAGGATAATCCTCAGATCACGGATCCAATCCGCATCATTGCTACTAATATTTTTCAACTTAGTTTTCTCTAGGAACATATAAAAATTAAACGGGGAGCAACATCACGAGCTATTGATCTACAACCTAGATATGCTAATACTACTAGGACTAAGTTCATGATAAATTAAAGTTCAATTAATCATATTACTTAAGAACTCCCACTAAGATACACATCCCTCCAATCATCTAAGTGATCACGTGATCCAAATCAACTAAACCATAACCGATCATCACGTGAAATGGAGTAGTTTTCAATGGTCAACGTCACTATGTTGATCATATCTACTATATGATTCACGCTCGACCTTTTGGTCTCAGTGTTCTGAGGCCATATCTGCATATGCTAGGCTCGTCAAGTTTAACCTGAGTATTCTGCGTGTGCAAAACTAGCTTGCACCCGTTGTAGACGGACGTAGATCTCATCACACCCGATCATCACGTGGTGTCTGGGCACGACGAACTTTGGCAACGGTGCATACTCAGGGAGAACACTTTTATCTTGAAATTTAGTGAGAGATCATCTTATAATGCTACCGCCGAACTAAGCAAAATAAGATGTATAAAAAATAAACATCACATGCAATCATAATATGTGACATGATATGGCCATCATCATCTTGTGCCTTTGATCTCCATCTCCAAAGCATCGTCGTGATCTCCATCGTCACCAGCATGACACCATGATCTCCATCATCTTGATCTATATCAATTTGTCGTCACATGGTCATCTCGCCAACCATTGCTCTTGCAACTATTGCTATCCCATAGCGATAAAGTAAAGCAATTATTTTGCGCTTGCATCTTATGCAATAGAGAGACAACCATAAGTCTTTTGCCAGTTGCCGATAACTTCAAGAAAACATGATCATCTCATACAACAACTTATATTTCATCACGTCTTGACCATATCACATCACAACATGCCCTGCAAAAACAAGTTAGACGTCTTCTACTTTGTTGTTGCAAATTTTACGTGGCTGCTACGGGCTTAGCAAGTACCGTTCTTACCTACGCATCAAAACCACAATGATAGTTTGTCAAGTTGGTGCTGTTTTAACCTTCGCAAGGACCGGGCATAGCCACACTCGGTTCAACTAAAGTTGGAGAAACTGACACCCGCTAGTCACCTGTGTGCATAGCACGGCGGTAAAACCAGTCTCGCGTAAGCATACGCGTAATGTCAGTCCGGGCCGCTTCATCCAACAATACCGCCGAACCAAAGTATGACATGCTAGTAAGCAGTATGACTTATATCGCCCACAACTCACTTGTGTTGTACTCATGCATATAACATCAACGCATAAAACCTGGCTCGGATGCCACTGTTGGGGAACGTAGTAATTTCAAAAAAATTCCTACGCGCACGCAAGATCATGGTGATGCATAGCAACGAGAGGGGACAGTGTTGTCCACGTACCCTCATAGACCGAAAGCGGAAGCGTTAGCACAATGCGGTTGATGTAGTCGTACGTCTTCACGATCCGACCGATCAAGTACCGAACGTACGGTACCTCCGAGTTCAGCACACGTTCAGCCCGATGACGTCCCTCGAACTTCGATCCAGCCGAGTGTCGAGGGAGAGTTTCATCAGCACGATGATGTGGTGACGATGTTGATGTTCTACCGACGCAGGGCTTTGCCTAAGCACCATTACAGTATTATCGAGGTGGACTATGGTGGAGGGGGGCACCGCACACAGCTAAGAGATCCAAGGGATCAATTGTTGTGTCTTTGGGGTGCCCCCCAGCCCCCATATATAAAGGAGCAAGGGAGGAGGAGGCCGGCCCTAGGAGGGGGCGTGCCATGTGTGGAGTCCTACTAGGACTCCCTAGTCCTAGTAGGATTCCACCTCCCATATGGAATAGGAAAAGAGGAAGGGAAAAGGAGAAGGAAGGAAGGGGGCGCCCCCCTTCCCTAGTCCAATTCGGACCAGACCAAGGGGAGGGGTGCGGCCACCCTTGAGGCCCTTTTCCTTCTTTCCCGTATGGCCCAATAAGGCCCAATACATATTCCCGTAACTCCCCGATACTCCGAAAAATACCCGAATCACTCGGAACCTTTCCGATGTCCGAATATAGTCATCCAATATATCGATCTTTACGTCCCGACCATTTCGAGACTCCTTGTCATGTCCCCGATCTCATCCGGGACTCCGAACTTCTTCGGTACATCAAAACTCATAAATTCATAATATAACTGTCATCGAAACTTTAAGCGTGCGGACCCTACGGGTTCGAGAACTATGTAGACATGACCGAGATATGTCTCCGGTTAATAACCAATAGCGAAACCTGGATGCTCATATTGGCTCCCGCATATTCTACGAAGATCTTTATCCGTCAGACCGCATAGCAACATACGTTGTTCCCTTTGTCATCGTTATGTTACTTGCCCGAGATTCGATCGTCGGTATCTCAATACCTAGTTCAATCTCGTTACCGGCAAGTCTCTTTACTCGTTCCGTAATACATCATCCAGCAACTAACTCATTAGTTGTAATGCTTGCAAGGCTTAAGTGATGTGCATTACCGAGAGGGCCCAGAGATACCTCTCCGACAATCGGAGTGACAAATCCTAATCTTGAAATATGCCAACCCAACATGTACCTTCGGAGACACCTGTAGAGCTCCTTTATAATCACTCAGTTACGTTGTGACATTTGGTAGCACACAAAGTGTTCCTCCGGTAAACGGGAGTTGCATAATCTCATAGTCATAGGAACATGTATATGTTATGAAGAAAGCAATAGCAACATACTAAACGATCAAGTGCTAAGCTAACGGAATGGGTCAAGTCAATCACATCATTCTCCTAATGATGTGATCCTGTTAATCAAATGACAACTCATGTCTATGGCTAGGAAACATAACCATCTTTGAGCAACGAGCTAGTCAAGTAGAGGCATACTAGTGACATACTGTTTGTCTGTGTATTCACACATGTATTATGTTTCCGGTTAATACAATTCTAGCATGAATAATAAACATTTATCATGATATAAGGACTTATATAATAACTTTATTATTGCCTCTAGGGCATATTTCCTTCAGGTATCTCAAGGGGCGTCAACTTGCAACTACGGCCACGCCGCGCTGGAGAGACCCCCAAGGAAACATCCTCGTGCGTTCCATGGAACATCAAGGTGCATTTGTATGAGTAGTTTATCTTGTGAGAGAAAAGGATGAATGAGGGAAGGCCTCTAGAGATAGAGATGGACACTACTACTACCAATGTAATGGCCCATGCGTTGCAATGGATCCAAAGTAGTAGAATAATACTTGTTCACGTGCTTGAAATATAAACACTCTAGTTTTGATATACATGTGTCAGCAGACATGACAGCTTGTCCATGGAAGTTGAACCACGGCGACCATCACGTTTCTTGTTTCTACCACTAAGCCACTGAAGTTCGGTCCCGTGGGCCCCGAGAGGGAACTGTAACTCCTGCGGCAGGCCTTGTGGTGCTCCCGCAGTACGAGCTCGTGCCAAAACTGTAATTTGTTTCTTACTACTACCAACTAGTACTAGTAAGGTACACGTGCATTGCACGCATGAGATTCTGGTGGTTTGTGCATTATGCTTCTACATGTGGAGCTTTCTGGATTCTAACATGTGGCAAAATCTGGTGGAATGTAAGGTTAGGCAAGTTTGATTAACTTAGGCGAGTGTTTGATTCAAGCCACACCTTAGGCAAGCCACACTAAGGCCCCACATGACATACACACAAAAAATGTGGCAATATTCCCTTAGGCTTGCCAACTTGTTTCTCTCGTTTTGAAGAACTAATAACTTTGCCTAAGCTTAGTTGTGGCAAAGTTAGGGTTTGTTTGATTCAAAGGATTTACATAGGATCTTTGAAGGATTAGAATCCTTAGGAATTTTTCCTACGTTGGTCGTTTGATTCGTAGGATTGAATCATGTAGAATATTTTCCTAAGGATTCATTTGTACTATGTTTCACAGGAATTCTAACATGCACTCCAACCTCTTGAAAGAAATCCTTTGTTTTTCATGTGACACAATCAAACAAACTCAAATCCTATAGGGATCCAATGAACATGCCATTCCAATCCTACTTTTTTCATGTTCCTGTGTTTCTGCAATCCTATGAATCAAAGAGGCCCTTAGTCATGAATTAAGTTCAACCATGGAGTCTTCTAGATTATACATGTGGCAGAATCTGGTGGATGATATCCAACGGCCAGTAGTGCTCGAATTTGCCATCTTTGTACCGTCGGATTGGCTTCATCCAATGACCAACTTTCAAAGTTTTTCACACACTATATAGGGGGTACAGATATAGATGTGCCGGTCCGTTGCAATGGATCCAAAGTATATATATATATCTATTTAGTGGAGTGCACTCTAAACACATTATCTATTTATTTTTCTCTAACCTTCCGTAGCCATGCAACCAAGCCACATAAGCTTCATGGGTGCCCCCCACATCATATTATTCATACTACGTTGATTGAAAAAAAGATAAATCACCCAAATCAAGATCTTCCCATTTTTTGTTCCTATGATGTTGTGTCGTGCACGTACCTACTAGCTGTATAGTGGTAGTACTAGTAATATAGTATTAGGAGTACAAACTTGGTACTAGTAGGAGTAGTACTAGTACGGAATGCTCCTACTCTATCAACGAGCCCCATCTAACACCAAATTTCTTGGCTTCCGTGCTACAGCTAGATCTTCCCCTCGTTTCTTTTTTCCAACCCGGCGGTGGGCGGGGTGTCCGTTTGCTCAACGGCGGTCCACATGAAAGTGAAAATGCTAGGCAACACGCCATCCCTAAGCCATGTGTCGTGCCGGACGGGCCGTGTTGTACTCCCGATTCCCGGGCGTGTGGGGGTGCGACGCAAACACGGCAGGCCATTTCCTTTTACCAGCAATGTGATCGTGCGTTGCGACGGATCCAAAGTAGTAGAATAGTAGTATTTGTTCACAAACTTGAAATAAATCACTATTGTTTTGATATAATCCTAATATATTACTCCCTCCGTACCTAAATATTTGTCTTTTTTGAGATTTCAAATGGACTATCACATACGGATTATATAGACATATTCTAGTGTTTCTAGCAAGATGCCCACGCGTTGCACGAAGTTGATGGAAAAGGTAAGCACAACTTATAAATTGACGGATCGAGTACTAGTTATAGTGATGCATATAATTAAGCAAATGGATCGCACATGTCGGTATTGACTGGAACGAGAATGCAACAGCACAATAAGAATTAAGGCCACGATGATGTGATCGTAGTGGTGGTTACAGAAGGCAAGAAGAAAGATGGATCCACGAACGTACGACCTCCTCCTCAACATAGTGCGCCGGGCCACCGACCGGCGGCTAAGGAGCGGCGGCTTTTGTGGCGAGGTCGAGGTGCTTCTCAGCAAAGGCATCCAAGGCTTCCAGCCAGTTGAGGAAGGCCAACGTCGTAGCGTCCTCACTGGCCTTGTAGATACCTATGTACACGATTTCCTCGTACATGTGGATGTGTAGGTCGATGAATTCTTGCAGGGTGAGGCGCCTTGCGGCGAGCGCGACCTCCAGGTGGACATTCTTCGTGGCATCGGCGGGCAGTCGCAGGGCCACCAGTGCTTGAAAGAGGTTCCGACCATGGAGGCCGATTAGGGTGGCAGGCAATGAGGAGCCCGGGCGCGCGGGCTAGAGGAGTACGGCAATGTCGTCCGCGAGCTTCTTGAGGACGGTGAACTTGTTGCTGGTGGCAACGATCATCTGGTCCAACTGAGAGTCGTAGTTGGCGTCGAAGGCGGCCATCCACCAGCCGGTCTCCAACACCGTCTGGAGACGATCCTCGGTGCCATGCCGCAGGCCGGCGTCGTGGACCATCTAGCGCAGCCGCTGGCCGCTCACGAGCATCGCCGCCATGGGTCTGGAGTGAGCTCTTTTGCACTTAGTGTAGGTGCTTAGGCAAATGCTTAGGTGCGTACGATGTGGTAGATGCATTGGAATGGAGGGGCGCCTTTATATGAGGGCAATGAGGGCAAACTGCGTTGCATTCACATCGTGCAACCTCTTTTCCCGGACCTCCTCCCATTACTTCCCTCAAGCATTAGTTGAAGAAGGATGCATTGGCTGTTCAACATATCGGGAACCGCTACTCCCTCCCTCGTCTGCATTAAAGCCGTATCGGGAACTGCGCCGCCCGCTGTCAAATCGAATACTCCCTCCATCTAGGTGAGTATTAAGTCATCTTACGAAAACCAAATAGTAAACACATAGGCGTGGTGCATTAACTCTCACGTTGTTTCTTATTTTTTGACATAAATAGAGGAATCAACCAAGAAGAGATGTGGGGCTTGTATGCTTTTAATGACTTGAGACTATCAAACATGACATGTAGTGGTCAGTTCGTTGCACAAGAACAAATACAACCCACGTCAGCACACACGCATCTTATATAGCATCACATCCAATGGCTATAAAAGATGAATGAGACCAAATTATATCTCATCTAGATGAGTTCTAGCAAAGTTGTATTAATAATACTTAGTACTCCTGCGCCATGTATCATATATTAGTATCATGTAGTACTTTATTTATTTATGAGGTATCCAGATGGCACTGCACCGCCAACAAAAGAGGGTAACATCAAAATTATGGACTACTTTTTTGAATATGTTGGTAAGGTCCGGTCATAGTCACTTGTTGAAATCTCTTAAAAGACAAATACTCCCTCCGTCCAGAAATACGTGTCATCAAAATGGATAAAAGGAAATGTATCTAGATGTATTTTAGTTTTAGATACATCTCTTTTATCCATTTTGATGACAAGTATTTTCGGACGGAGGGAGTAGAAAACAGAGTTGGTGATGATGGTGGGCGTGCCATCCTGCAATATAGGCCGTCGGATTTATATCTAACGGATAGGAAAGAAACTATGGCAATTTTGCAAAAATATACCCACACGTCTCTCCACGTTCGCAAATAAGGCCTTCCCTCGTTCAACCTTTTCTCTCACAGGATAAACTACTCATACAAATGCATCTTGATGTTCCGTGCAACGCACGGGCAGCTAGCTTATTTCTTTTAAAATATTTGCTACGATAATTGGGTTGAAGTGATATATTTTATGTCTGCCCCGAATGATTTCAGATTCACTAGTAGTAACAAAGAAAAGGTTGCCTTGTTAATTAACAGAAAATAGGGTGAAAACTATCACATGAGGCCGATAAAAACAAGGCACACTGGGTTCAGCATCATCGTCACTTCAGCTGTGCGCGCGCAAGAAGTCTACATATCGAGGGGGCTACCGAGCGAGGCACCGAGACACAATGTTTGAGAGAGAAACCAATTGACAGATTATGATCAGATCGAGTTGTCACCCTTCTGCTGTCATTGTTGGGGGGGAGAGAAAGACGTATCGAGAGTGTGCGTGGTAGGCACAGAGGCACAACTAGCGAGTGTGTGTGTGTGTGTGTGTGTTCGAAATAGGAGTAGATAGATTATTATCAAGATCGATGTGCCACCCTACTAGCTCCTTCGGTGTCGGGTAGTGTGTGTGTGTGTGTGTGTGTTTGAGAGAGAAGCTAGTCGATATATTAGTATCAAGATCGAGGTGTCACCCTACTCCTTCGGTGTTGGGAAGTGTGGGTGTGTGTGTGGGGGGGGGGGCAGTGACACTCACATATCTCTACTCTTATAAAAAAACAGAGTTGGTGATGATGGTGTTCCTGCCATCCTGCAATATAGGCCATCCAATTTATATCCGACGGACATGAAGGAAACTATGGAAATTTTGCAAAAAGATACCCACACCCCTCTCCACATTTGCAAATAAGGAATTCCCTCGTTCATCCTTTTCTTCCACAAGATAAACTTCTCATACAAATGCATCTTGATGTTCCGTGCAACGCATGGGCATCTTGC
Organism: Triticum dicoccoides; assembly: GCF_002162155.2. Taxonomy (NCBI): domain Eukaryota; kingdom Viridiplantae; phylum Streptophyta; class Magnoliopsida; order Poales; family Poaceae; genus Triticum; species Triticum dicoccoides. The sequence continues at coordinate 331,746,990 of NC_041388.1, forward strand.
TAGTAGGGAGAAGAAGTTTGTGTGACACATATCTAGCTATATTAAGGGATAGGTAGATAACATATGTGTGAGAGACATTAGTGGCTTTGGGTGGGCGGAATTAAAGGGGTGGGCGTGTTAGACATAGAGAGTATGTGTGTTTCTGTGTGAGAGACTTGTAGGACCGGGTAGAAAGATGAATTTAACCCTGACGGAGGGAGAGAAATACACGAAGTGCGTGTGTGTGATTCTGATGCCCATAGGGAAATGAGATATGTATGTGTGAGAGAGAGATTGCACAATTCATTCACGTATCACTATCTAGCGATCGTGGACGTGCATCGCTTGAACATAAGTCAATATCTACTTCGTATCGTGGCCAAAGGTACAATATCGATTCAACGCTATAAAGATTGGACACTCACATATCACATTTTTTCTATTTAAATAAGCCTTTTTAGTTGTGCATGCCAAAGTTACAGTGATGTTTCTTCAAACAACCAATGTAGCTATCATGAACATGCACCATTGTTACTCTTGCATTCAAATTCATTAGTCTTGGATGATTTAAGTTTCTATTTTGAAGTAATATATATAATATTCATATATGAATTCAACGGGTACGCAATTTATGAAATGGAGGCTATGTAATCATATGAGGTAACACTTTTAAGTAGCTGACTACAATATCCAATTCTTTTTGTGCGCCTCTACACTAACACGTCAATGCATTATGTTTAAAGTAAATAACCAATGGCACTAAATTATCTATTTACACGAGAAATACATAGGCTGAGCGTTTGATCCCTTTTTTTGTGAACGCGCCACTACACCCGTACGATTGGCCGCGCCCATGTGAACGTCCAAGTTATCGGCGCATCATCCCGAGTTATTGTCTTTTTTCTGGGGTGGACTTCACACCAGTTATTAACTGTTGACGCGTGCCCCATGTACACAGTCTAGCATGACCTTCCCGCTAGCACAGTCCAAAATTAGTTGAAACTGGATACGAACGATCCCGCGGGCGGCAAAATCTCCCGCCTCCTTCTAAAATTTCCGCCACCTTAGTCTTTAGCATGTGAAATCCCCCTTTTGTACTTGGTGCACGGAGACCAACAGTTACAATACCGCCCTCATCTACATGATAGGTCGGGGCTGCTTTTGTAACTTCTGGTTCCCCCACTACACGGCACCCCCATTTCCTCTCCACCTCCCGCAAAAACGACTAACTCCACAGCACCAGAGCATCTTACATCACGCCATCCGTACTTCATCGCCCTTTCTCCCCTCCCCTCTCGAAACCCTAGACTGCTCATCCACCGGCGTACCATAGCCCATTCACTGCCAGCGGCGTCCACCTCGTCGGATCTGCTTCTGCGGCCGCATCTACCCCTCCCACCTCCCCTAGAAACAAGTAGACTACTCATCCACCATTGTACCACAGCCCATAAAGTGTCGGCCTTGTCCACAACGCCTGATCTGCTTCGCCGATACTCTCGTCAACCGCTGCGCATCTGCAGCGGCTCATTCGTACTCCCCACCGGAGACGCTTCGTCCACACCCCCTGGAGTCGCCCCACCAACGCCCCCGTTGACGGCCTCTGATCCTCTTCGCCGACACCTTCCTCAACCCTACCGGAGCCGCTTCGCCGACACCTTCCTCAACCCTACCGGAGTAGCTTCGCCTATATCATTCTCAACCCTACAGGGGCTGCTTTGCCAACTCACAAGTCCACAGCCTCAGATCCGCTTCCTCGCACCCTCATCCAACCTACCAGAGCAGCTTCTGACGCCCCATCCACGGCCGCAGATCCACATCGTCGACACCACCCTTAACCCAACCACCGGAGCAGCTTCTGACGCCCCGTCCACGGCCGCAGATCCGCATCGTCGACACCATCCTTAACCCAACCATCGGAGCAGCTTCACCTATGCCCTTGTCCACGGCCATAGATCCGCTTCGCCCACACCTTAGTCCACCCTACCGGAGCCGCTCCATAAACACCCTACTCGGCGGTTCTAGATCTCCTTACCGGACCCCGATAGCCAGTGCAGCGTCACCACCCTCGACATTTCTAACCTGATTCCCACAGTATGGAGAGATGCCAAGCACCCGCCACGGCCTAGGTACTTGTCACCTTTAAACCCGTCCAGCATTACCTGCCCGATGTACTTCAAATATACTAACCGGTCGCTGTTACCTGTTATGCAGCTGGCAAAAACTACAAGGACGATGTTTCTTTTGGATCTAACAGCTTGGCCAACCAAGATCCTGGACTGAGGCATTGCTATGATCTTGTAAGCGCGTCTCTCTCTCTCTCTTGTATTGTTCTGTGCCTGCTAGCGTGCTTTGCTAGGATTTTCGACCAGTAATCCCTTTGTGCAGACAATGATTTCCACTACTGGCTGCTAAATTAGATATGTAGATGTCATACATGATACTACCTCGTACCTCCGTTCCTAAATATAAGTCTTTCTAGAGATTCCACTATAGGCTACATACGGAGCAAAATGAGTGAATCTACACTCGAAAATGCATCTATATACATCTGTATGTGGTCCATACTGGAATTTCTACAAAGACATATATTTAGGAACAGGGGCAGTACATTACACAAAATCGTAGGTGGCATGTAGGAATTCCAGTGCACTACATTAGGCTCCCTTAGAGTGCCTGCTAGTCCAGCATACAGAGTCATGGCTAGTTTATGGTGCGCACACAATCGTTAATTGGTGGTTTAAATATGCGCAAGGGATATGCAATGTAGTATCATGTAGAGATGTCTGAAATTAGCCGTGTCAACTTGCAGATAGGGTTACACAATGAAAAAGTACAAGATGTATGTGGCAATTTCATGGAACATCGCAAAAAAAGGAGAGGTAGCGGTGAGCCTATACAGTGTGCCATGGTACGTCACTCCTCCATTGCAATCATCGTGACATGTTATTTGTATGTCAGTTCTATTAGCCAAGTTTCTTAGGGACAATTATTACGAGTTATCCTAAGAAAATAAGCACATGTGAATATAAGCTCCATGTAATAAGCCAACCAGTTCTTTTCATTGCGTTTTCAGCTTATCTTTGGTATGATCAGTGGAAAGTCTAGATTGCATTATATTTTTTCATTTTGCTGCCCATTTGGAAATTAATTTGACTTGCAAACATCACAAATTGAACCCAGTGCAGTAATTAATATGATAGGAAAACAAACCATCACTATTTGCTCAAAATGCAAATACAAAGATACCATCTACTTGGCACAATCTACTTTGGTCAATGTTTTCCATAGAGATCCCATTGCCTAATTTAAACGAAGAACGCATGACCCACATTTAAATGAAGAACAATTATTTATTGAAATTCGATGGTCCAAGTGGCTGGTTATTATCGTATAGCAGCACCACCTGAAAGCATCATATAGCAGCAGCAGTAGCTCATAGCAACTCATCATACAGCAGCAACAGCAGTCTGCAATTCATCATATACCAGCAGCAGCTCATAGCAATTCATCATATAGCAGTAGGAGCAGCTCATAGCAATTCATCATATAGCAGCAGCAGGAGCAGCTCATAGCAATTCATCATATAGCAGTAGCAGGAGCAGCTTGTAGAAACTCATCATATAGCAGCAGGAGGAGCAGCTTGTAGCAACTCATCATATAGCAGCAGTAGGAGCAGCTTGTAGCAACTCATCATATAGTAGCAGCAGCTCATAGCAATTCATCATATAGCAGCAGCAGCTCATAGCAACTCATCATACAGCAGCAGCTCATAGCAATTCATCATATAGCAGCAGCAGGAGCAGCTGATAGCAATGCATCATATAGCAGCAGCAGAAGCAGCTCATAGCAATTCATCGTATAGTGGAAAGGGGAGAGGAGATGCAAGTGGGCAGGACAATGAATGCTTGTGTGTTTGTTTTTACTTGAGGGTCAGGTGTGACACGGGCGTCAGCAGTTGCATTTTGAGTGTAATATAGGCGGACAACAGAGTCATTTCACTATTCCCCTTCCCTTCAATTTTTAGTGAGGTTCTACCCGAAACACCCTCCTCCAAAGCGAAATTAGTTAAGCCCAAGCCCATAACTCAAAAATGACTTCTTTACATCTTTTATGGCTTATTTTGACAATATGCCCTAAAAAGGCAGAATCGAACTGGCCCTTAACCAGCAATTCAATTGTGCGTGCAATGATGAAGCACTCATGCCTGCTATCTGTACATTTAGGCATCATCATACATGGCATAACCTAATACATGTGCATTCCATTGTAGAATCTGGAATATGCAATGTTTATGTTAGTTCATACGTTGCACATGATGTTTAAATGCCCCTTAAATCTGGTCAGTCAAGTGATGGTCTTTAAGCCTTCTTCTTTGCTTCTTTTCTTGATATGTAAGATTTGCTCACACATCTGTTCAATTGCTTGTTTGCATCAGCCAGCCATACTAGGACTGTTTGCTTTGATTACTTGGTGTTCTTGACATAACACTCTAACAGAGCTTGTGAACGATTTAAACACTAAGGGCTGCTATACTGGGGCCTTGTCTAACTCATAGGTGACATAAAGGTTTGGTTGTACACTACAGTAGGCTCTCCAAGAGTACCTGGAGATCCAGTTCGAAGGTATGCCTAGTTTCTACATAGTGCAGACATAGTAAATGCTCATTTCCTTGTGTGCAAGTGCAAGAGATGCGGCATGTTTCATTATGTGGTGTTGTTTTGTTATAATCTTATTCTTTTGTGTTCACAGACTGGAAAGTATGCATATTTATCTTCCAAGGAGACGAGTAACTAGTTTGTGTCACCTTGCAGAGGGGGTGCAATGAAGATAAGATTGAGGATTTCCAAGTACAAAATGTTAGGAAGGAGCCTTGCAAGAGAAGTAGGAGCTGCGCTGAGCCTCTTCAACCTGCTAAGGTAAGTCACTGTATGCAACCAACAGTTCAATTCCTTGTTTGTTTCAGGCATAGTTAATTTTTTCTTTTCAATTGCTTTATTTGTCCTTAGTTAATGAGATGCCCAAATAATCATGCCTGATGTTCGGTACTTGTATCACTATTAGTTGACATAATTAAAGGCCTTACCATTTAATTACTCTACCGAAGTGTGCCTGAAGCTTTGAAGTCTATTAACCAACTATTATTGCATGAGGCTCACAATCTAGTTTATACTACGCTAATGATTGCATAGTTTTGCCTGCTGTAGTATGTTTGTATGAAACCCTCTGTTGTTCATTATGCTCCCTAAGACTTTAATTGAGGCACAGAATGGCCAACTGCTTGCTTACTTATACGCAACGTGATGTCTAAATTTGTAACTTGTCTGTGTTTTTGATTGGGCCCCAACATCATGCTCGTCTGGTGAGATAAGAGGGATTTCTGTATGCAGGCTGCACAGACTATCTTTTTTATAATTTTTAAAATATCACCTGCTTATGCTTCATGACGTGTAACTTTTTTTTTTGAAAGTGACGTGTAACATTATTGTTAGTCCTATTTTGCCATGTAGTACAAAATAGTGTCTTGTTCGCTTCACTGTTGTAACTATATTTTTGCCCTAGTCATGTGTACTTATAGAAACATTTCAGGATGAAGTGACATCAACACAAAGATCTGCGAGCAGTGCGGCATGGCCGTTACTGAATGATTATGGATTGGAATTGGAATGTGCTGATGTTCTCGAGCATCAACTAGAGGTGGCAAGACAGCGTGTACATGATTGTCAATGTATAATCAACAAGTTGAGACTGGACATGCAAGTATTAGATGCAGGAGTCAAAAAAATGAAACAAGACACTGAGGTAACCATGAAGGAATTGGAGATTTTGCAGACTGAAATTTGTGCTATCTGAATCCGGCCAATCCTATTTTCTGAAGAGATTATAGTTCAAATGGAGTTAAGTTGATGCGCGTCCATGATGTATGAGCTGTATTTGCCCAGTGTATGTAATTTGTTGTTTGTGTATGCTTTATTATCACCTGTGCCGAACCATAATGCCCAGTGGGTATAATCGGCTGTAATTTCTTTATTGTATAGTGTAGGATTATTCTACCTTTCTATGCCTTGATCTCTTTGTTGTAATGGTGTAGGCTTTTTAGAGGTGATAGTATTGAGTAGGATAATTCTTTGAATATGCTATATCGTTCAAACGGGGGCCAATTCGCCCGACCATGGCCCTTCACGGGCCGTCAGATCCATGGGCCTTCTACGTCTCGTAGGATCCATGGGCCTTCTACGTCTCGTAGGATCCATGGGCCGCCGGCTCATTTATGGGTCTTGTACGGGCCTTTAATGGGCTGTAGATGGGCCTTTAATGGAAACCGTACGTTTTATGGGCTGACCATAACGGGCCGTTAATAGGCCGTATTTGGTGATGCTATGAAAATGGCCCAACAAACTAACGGTCCGCAAACGGGCCGACTGTAACGACGGGCTGAATTTGGCCCACAAACAGAAAATGACAGTAATGGACCGTAAGTAACCGAATGCTGCAAATGAGCCCAAGAATAAATGGGCCCTCAGAAGGCCGAAAGTTAACTTGGGCTGGAAACGGCCCAACGGAATAACGGGCCATTAATGGGTATAAAGTGATACATTGTTCATTACGGGCCAGTTTCACCACGGGACGTTAATGGGTGTAAAGTAATACACTGTTCATTACGGGCCAGTTTCAGCACAGACCGCTAATGGGCTAAGAGTTACAAAGGGCCTCATATGGGCCGAAAGACGTCATGGGCTATAAATGGGCCAGAAGTGAAAATGGGCTGGAATCATATTGGACGGCCCAGATGATGCTACTGGGCCTAATTCGGATAGGGCGTAACGGGCCTTGGATTAGCGGGCTGTAAATGGGCTATATGCGAACAGGCCGTTAAAAGGCTTTCCATGGGCCGGCCCGCCAGCTTTTGACCAAGTCAAATGGGCCGGCCTTTTCACAGGAATGGGCCACTATTGGGTCGTGCCATGTGTCGACGTATCATAGGCGCCTTTTGTCCAGTGAGTGGATGACATCTGTCCCAACGATGAGCCGACACGTGTTTCCTCTAGCCAATGATGATTTTACACGTGGAAAACCCCCATTGGTCGGGGCTGTTAATGGGTTATCGGATCCAAAACCCGACCCGATAGCTTAACGGCGTTCCGTTACGGTGGATGCCACGTGGCGGTCACCCTTGACGAAAGCACTTCTGTGACGCGTGCTTTATTGTCATGGAAGTGGACACTTCCGTGATGATAATTTTGGTAATGTCATGGAACACTTCTACGACAGCACAGGTATGACTATCTTGATTCTGTCATAAATTTGTCATGGATGTACATGCATGACAAAAAAAGCGACCTACTGTGACAAACACGTATCATCACGGAAGTGTATTTTTTTGTAGTGTATTCATGATAAAGGTTTATTATTCATGCTATAATTGTATTGATCGGAAACGTAAATACATGTGTGAATACATAAACAAATACCGTGTCCCTAGTAAGCCTCTACTAGACTAGCTCGTTGATCAAAGATGGTTAAGGTTTCCTAACCATAGACATGTGTCATCATTTGATAACGGGATCACATCATTAGGAGAATGATGTGATGGACAAGATCCATCCGTTAGCTTAGCATAATTGCCGTTCAGTTTATTGCTATTGCTTTCTTCAAGTCAAATACATATTCCGTCAACTATGAGATTATGCAACTCCCTAATACCGGAGGAATACCTTGTGTGCTATCAAATGTCACAACATAATTGGGTGATCATAAAGATGCTCTACAGGTATTGCCGAAGGTGTTTGTTGAGTTGGCATAGATCGAGATTAGGATTTGTCACTCCGAGTATCGGAGAGGTATCTATGGGCCCTCTTGGTAATACACATCATAAGCTTGCAAGAAAATGACTAAGGAGTTAGTCACGAGGTGATGTATTACGGGACGAGTAAAGAGACTTTCCGGTAACGTGATTGAACTAGGTATAGAGATATCGACGATCGAATCTCGGGCAAGTAACATACCGATAGACAAAGGGAATTATGTATGTTGTTATAAAGGTTCAATTGATAAAAGATCTTCGTGAAATATGTAGGAATCAATATGGGCATCCAGGTCCCGCTATTGGTTATTAACTGGAGAGATGTCTCGGTCATGACTACAAAATTCCCGAACCCACAGGGTCGCACGCTTAACGTTCGTTGACGCTAGAGTAGTATTGAGATATTTGATGAGTGGTAAAAAAAATGTTGTTCGGAGTCCTGGATGAGATCTTGAACGTCACGAGGAGTCTCGGAATGGTCAAGAGGTAAAGATTTATATATGGGAAGTCATATTTTGGGTTCCAGAAAAAGTGCAGTTTTTTTGGTATTGTACCGGGAAGCTTCTAGAATGTTCCGGAGGATTCCGAAATTCCACAGGTGTGTCCACCATGATCCAAGGGCTGGCATGGGCTGCAGGGAGGTGCCCTGGCCTTATTGCGCTAGGTGCACCAAGTCTTCAAAAGCCCATGTGGCTAGGGAAGGCAAAAAAAGGAAAGAGTCCTAGTAGGAATAGGATTGGACTTGGAGTCCAAGTCCTCTCCCCCTTAGATGCGCCCTAGTGCTTGGAGGGGCTGTTTCTCACACCCCTCCTCCTATATATAGAGGGAAGGGGTGCCCCAATAGGACACATCAAGCCCTTGGCGCTCCTCTCTCTCCCGTTACTCCGTAGTTCCACCGCCTCGTCCCGACGATGCTTAGCGAAGCGTTGTCGGTACTCCACCACCACCATCACCAACCACGCCGTCGTGTTGGTTGTGATCCCATATACTTCTCCTCTCTCGCTTGGTGGATCAAGAAGGAGGAGACGTCATCGAGCCGCATGTGTACTAAACTCGAAGGTGTCGTCCGTTCGGCACTAGATCGGTTGGATCATGATCGGATTGCGAAGATTACGACTATCTGCTTACGGTCTACGAGGGTATACAAACGCACTTTCCCCTCTTGTTGCTATGCATCTCCATGGATAGATCTTGCGTGTGCGTAGATTTTTTTTTGTTTTCAATGCAACGTTTCCCAACAGTGGCATCATGAGCCAGGTCTATGCGTAGATGATATGCACGAGTAGAACACAAAGAGTTGTGGGCGGCGATAGTCATACTTCTTACCACCAAAGTCTTATTTTGGTTCGGCGATATTATGGGATGAAGCGGCCCGGACCAACCTTACATCTCCACGCACATGATACCGGTTCCACCGACTAACATGCAACTAGTTCTGCATAAAGGTGGATGCCGGATGTCTGTTTCTCCTACTTTAGTTGAATCGAATTTGACTATGGTCCGTCCTTGAAGAAGGTTAAAACAACAAACTTGATGAATCACCGTTTTGGTTTTGGCCATAGGTAAGAACGGTTCTTGCTAGAAACCTGTAGCAGCCACGTAAAACTTGCAACAACAAAGTAGAGGACGTCTAACTTGTTTTTGCATGGATGTTGTGATGTGATATGGTCAAGACATGATATGATATACGTTATTGTATGAGATGATCATGTTTTGTAAGATATCAGGCAACCGACATGAGCCTTATGGTTGTCTCTTTATTGTATGAAATGCAAACACCATGTAATTGCTTTAGTTTATCGCTATGAGTTAGCAATAGTTGTAGAAGAAATAGTTGGCGAGACAGCCACGACGCAACGATGGAGATCAAGGTGTCGAGCCGGTGATGATGGAGATGATGACGATGCTTTGGAGATGGAGATCAAAAGCAGGAGATGATGATGGCCATATCATGTCACATATTTTGATTGCATGTGATGTTTATCTTTTATCCATCTTATTTTGCTTAGAACGGCGGTAGCATTATAAGATGATCCATTCACTTAAATTTCAAGATATAAGTGTTCTCCCCGAGTATGCACCATTGCAAAAGTTCGTCGTTTCGAGACACACGTGATGATTAGCTGTGATAGACTCTACATTCACATAAAACGGGCGCAAGACAGTTTTGCACATGCATAATACTTGGGTTAAACTTGACGAGCCTAGCATGTACAGACATGGTCTCGGAACACTAGAGACCAAAAGGTCAAACATGAGTCATATAGTAAATATGATCAACATGAAGATGTTCACCATTGAAGACTACTCCATATCACATGATGATCAGACTTGGTTTAGTTGATATGGATCATGTATCACTTAGACAACTTCAGGGATGTTGATTTAAGTGGGAGTTCATTAGTAATTTGATTAATTGAACTTAATTTATCATGAACTTAGTCTTGATAGTATTTGCATATCTATGTTGTAGATCAATTGCTCGCGGTATAGCTCCCCTATTTTTGATATGTCAGTAGAGAAAAATGAGTTGAAAGAGGGAAGTGGCAATGATGTGGACTGGGTCCGTGATCTGAGGATTATCCTCATTGCTGCACAGAAGAATTATGTCCTTGATGCACCGCTAGGTGACAGACCTATTGTAGGAGTAGATGTAGACGTTATGAACGTTTGGCAAGCTCGATATGATGAATACTTCATATTTTAGTGTACCATGCTTTACGGCTTAGAACCAGGACTTCAAAAACGTTTTGAATGCCACGGAGCATATGAGATGTTCCAAGAGCAGAAATTGGCATTTCAGACTCATGCCCATGTCGAGAGGTATGAGACCTCTGAAAAGTACTTTGCCTACAAGATGGAGTAGAATAGCTCAGCTAGTGAGCATGTGCTCAGAATGTCTGGGTACTACAATCACTTGAATCAAGTGGGAGTTAATTGTAACACCCCGGATATGATTTACCCAATATGTACTCCAACTCTTGCCGTTTCCGGCCTTAAGTTATTTTATTTTCTCGGGTTCGGGTTTTTGTCTCCGTGTGTTGTTGTCGTTGTCATGCATCTCATATCATGTCATCATGTGCATTGCATTTGCATACGTGTTCGTCTCGTGCATTCGAGCATTTTCCCCGTTGTCCGTTTTGCATTCCGGCGCTCCGTTCTCCTCCGGTGGTCATTTCTACCTTTCTTTCGTGTGTGGGGATTAAACATTTCCGGATTGGACCGAGACTTGCCAAGCGGCCTTGGTTCACTACCGGTAGACCGCCTGTCAAGTTTCGTGCCATTTGGACTTCGTTGATGCTCCTATGGTTAACCGAGGGACCGAAAAGGCCTCGTGTGTGTTGCAGCCAAACACCCCTCCAAGTTGGCCCAAAACCCATCGAAACCCTCTCCATCATCTAGAGCGTTCGATCACGATCGCGTGGCCGAAAAAAACACCTCATTTGGACTCTCCTAGCTCCCTCTATGCCTATATAAAGACACCCCCGAAAATCTCCTTCTCCTTCCCCCCCGAAAACCCTAGATCCACTCATCATCGCGCGCCGCCGGACACAACAGCCACCGACGGACATGTCCGTTTCGCCCCCGCCGCCGCCATGTGGAAACCGTCGCCGCCGCCGCCTCTGAGGCCTACCGAGCCCAGCGCGGGCCCGCGGAGCCCATCGCGCCGCACCCCGCCGCCCGGGTGCCCC
>NC_041388.1:331758721-331768125 GCF_002162155.2 Triticum dicoccoides
GTAAAGCGTGCCGGCTGGATCTAGATCTGGGAATAGATCGGGTTGACTTTTTTCCCGAAACCCTAATTATTTTGCTATGTTCTTTGCATCGTAACTCCGCATCCGTAGCTCCGTTTTGGGCATATAGCATATCGAAATGTTCGCCTCAGAGAGTACATCATTTCATCTCATTGCATCATTTTCATTTAAGTTCATCTTGATGCCCGAAATGCTGTTAGAAGAGTGCTATTTGAGATAATTGTTAGATCTGCTGCTCCAATTAGACATTTGTCTTTTTTGCCATGATTAATGTGTGCATGATATGCCCCTGAGCTCTACATGAGTTTTGTTATATGTTTTGCCATCTATCCAGAGGTGCAACCCATGTATTTTTGTGATGTGTGGTGACTAGCACAAGCTTGCAAAGGGGAGCATTTGTTAATGCTGGTTTCAGGGACTTAGCATTTCCACCAAGTCCTTGATCTGTTTATCTCAATATGCCATATGTTCATGTTGTTTCCTAGTGATCCGTGCCTCTTTTGAGGATGATCAGTAAGGATGTTTTGTTAATCTTGTAGTGCTCTACCCATCCATGACTTTGTTTGCATTTATGGAGCACCCTAGCTTGAGTCAATCGAGCTCTACTTTTGCTATTTCGTGAAGCTGGGCAGATTGTCTACTTGTTAGCAATTTTGCCGAGGATGTTGTAGTTGATCCGTGCATGCTATGCTATTGTTCTTGCCATGTCTAGCTTGTATAATGTGTATTCTTGACGGGTGTATGCTTAGATTCTCATGACTTGCTCTGTAGTGAGTGCATCGAGCTCGTAAACATGCCTACTTGATATCTGTTTCAGCATGCTCCAGTTTTCACTAAGTCTGTGATCTGATTATGTTTTTGCCATGTTCACATGCTTGCAAATGTATTTTCTGATCCCTTTTGGCTCAAGGTCACTAAGGGAATTTTGTTAAGCTCTTTGAGTAGCTCCATGCCATGCTTTACTTTATCATGTTCAGCACCTGTAGCATATAGTTTTCATGCTCCAAAGTGTGCTACCTGATCTGAAATTCCAGAGAAGTGTTAATTTCACTAAGTCTGAAATCTGTTTACCAAATGCATTTTTGCCATGCTTGTTTGAACCTGTTAATGGATGAATTGGCCGTAGCTCAGTGCTAGTCTTTTGTTAATCATCATGAGTGGATCCCTGCCATGTATTTTGACGCCGTGTTTGGGTGTTGTAGCAGGTTCGTCTTGTTGCATCTAGTCGACTACTTGCTGTAAATCGCAGAACATGGTCATATTTGAATCGCTTGCCATTTCCAACCCGTACCTCCGATTCCGGTGTTCTTTATATCGTTTTCAAGCGGTTTCACCTCACCTTTCCAGTGGCACACTTGGATTTCCAAGTTGAGGCCAGGTTCATGCATTCCTTGTCAAATCTTGCATATGCATCACATATTGCATCCCGCATAGCATACCATCTTTGCATCATGTTGTTTGAGTTTGCACGTGGTTGAATATGTCCTTGTTGCTTGTTTGTCTTGTTTGGGTAGAGCCAGGAGATGAGTTCACTAACGAGGAGCCCGTTGAGTTTGCTTTCGAGGATCCAGTCAACTCTGACAACTTTGTAGGCAAGATGATCATACCCTCAAAATCACTACTATCTTTGCTTTGCTAGATGCTCGCTCTTTTGGTATGCCTATGCTATGATGCCTACCACTTGCTCATCATGCCTCCCAAATTGCCATGTCAAACCTCTAACCCACCATGTCCTAGCAAACCGTTGATTGGCTATGTTACCGCTTTGCTCAGCCCCTCTTATAGCGTTGCTAGTTGCAGGTGAAGATTGGAGACCGTTCCTTGTTGGAACATTATTTACTTGTTGGGTTATCATTATATTATCTTGTTATCGTAATGCATCTATATACTTGGTAAAGTGTGGAAGGCTTGGCCTCTCGCCTAGTGTTTTGTTCCACTCTTGCCGCCCTAGTTTCCGTCATATCGGTGTTATGTTCCCGGATTTTTGTGTTCCTTACGCGGTTGGGTGATAATGGGAACCCCTTGATAGTTCGCCTTGATTAAAGCTTTTCCAGCAATGCCCAACCTTGGTTTTACCATTTGCCACCTAGCCGTTTTTTCCCTTGGGTTTCCGGAGCCCGAGGGTCATCTTATTTTAAACCCCCCCGGGCCAGTGCTCCTCTGAGTGTTGGTCCACCTCGTCAGCCGCCGGTGGCCACCAGGGGAAACTCTCGGCTGGCCTACCGGAAGTTTGGACAATCTGAGTGTGCCCTGAGAATGAGATATGTGCAGCTCCTATCGGGATTTGTCGGCACATTCGGGTGGTGTTGCTGGATTGGTTTTAACTTGTCGGAGTGTCTTGAAGAACCGGGATACTGAGTCTGATCGGAATGTCTCGGGAGAAGGTCTATTCCTTCGTTGACCATGAGAGCTTGTCATGGGCTAAGTTGGGACTCCCCTGCAGGGATTTGAACTTTCGAAAGCCGTGCCCACGGTTATGGGCAGATGGGGATTTGTTAATGTCCGGTTGTAGATAACTTGAACCTTAACTTAATTAAAATGAATCAACTATGTGAGTTGCCGTGATGGTCTCTTATCGGCGGAGTCCGGGAAGTGAACACGGTGTTGGAGTAATGCTTGCCGCAGGTTGCCCTCTAGTTACTCGTTCGCGCTTTGCCTCCTCTTCTCGCTCTCTTTTGTGAACAGGTTAGCCACCATATATGCTAGTCGCTTGCTGCAGCTCCACATATTTACCTTGCCTTACCTATAAGCTTAAATAGTCTTGATCGTGAGGGTGCGAGATTGCTGAGTCCCTGTGGCTCACAGATTACTTCCAAACCAGATGCAGGGCCTAATGATTCCGTTCCAGATGACGCGCTTAAGCTCAAGTGGGAGTTCGACGAGGACTCGCGCCGATACTACATGTCTTTCCCTGATGATCAGTAGTGGTGCCCAGTTGGGGTGATCGGGACCGTGTCGCATGTTGGGTTTATCTTTCATTTTGGCGCCGTAGTCGGGCCATGAGTGTTTGGTTGATGTAATGCTATTTATGTACTTTGATTGACGTGGCGAGTGTAAGCCAACTATGTATCTTCCCCTTTATTATCTATATTACATGGGATGTTGTGAAGATTGCCTAACTTGCGACATTGCTTTCAATGCGGTTATGCCTCTAAGTCATGCCTCGACACGTGGGAGATATAGCCGCATCGAGGGCGTTACAAGTTGGTAATCAGAGCCTTCCCCGACCTTAGGAGCCCCCATTGTTTGATCATTTTTAGCGGCCGAGTTGAGTCTAGAAAAAATGTTTTGAGTCATTTAGGAATTATATATCGGAGAGTTTAGGAATTCTTTTTTACTTCCCAGTCTCCTCATCGCTCTAGTAAGGCATCCTGACGTAGAGTTTTGACTCTTCTCTTCTCAAATTTCACTATAAAAAATTTAGGATCACGCGGGTATCTTGGAATCGTTCTGATGGTTTTGTGACGAGAACATTGTTCTTGGTGCCTCCTGTCTTTAGGGGTTGTGGCAGTGTCCCGGGGAGTTGAGCTCCGAGGTGTTGTCGTCACAATTTTATCGTTGCAGTTCTGGAATACCTGAGTTTAGTACGCCGACATCGAAAATCTCTTTTATGCAGTTCGTTGGTGAGATAACCTCGACGCCACCCAGTACTGGGGCGGGAGTTCGGGAGTATCGCCATAACTTGTATAACGGATGCTTTTCGAAGGTTGAGGTAGATGGTTTCTGAAGTTTTTCTCGGTTATGTGTTAAAGGATGGATACAGCTGGATGTATGATTTGCTAGTTTTGGGTGAGATATTATGCTTCCCCTGTATCCCCAACACCTGATTGCATAACCGGAAAGGTCCGGGAGTTTCATAGGTGAGAATTCTTGTAGCTCTAGCTCTTCTTCCACGGATATTTGGTTTGAGATTGGGATTTCTTACCGAGTATTCGTTCTTGGTCTGTACTTTGTTGATTTATTCCTCTACCTAAATTCTAAGTGGCTTCTCAATTTATGGATATGTGACCATTTCAAGTGGAATGCATTTGTTCTTATGTTCGGATGTGAAGACTATATGTTGCAATTTCAAACCATTTGATTCAGCTTCATTTTGTCTGTCAATGTGCTAACGGTTGTCACCCTCTTCAGGATGGCTCCCGCTAAGAGCACCAATCAGAATCAGAATCAGGATCTGCCACCACCTCCACCTCCTCCGGAGGCATGGCAAGCTGTGATGGCCGCAACCAATGCAAACACACAGTTGATCATGCAAATTCTTCAAGAGCGCAATCAAGCGAACCAACGCAACCAAGGCAACAATCAGAATCACTTTGCTACACTCAACCAGTTCCTTGCTAACGGGCCAAAGACTTTCAGCAATTGTGTTGAGGCAACTGATGCTGATGATTGGCTCGTGGATCTGTGCAAGCATTTCGAGTGCAGTAACGTCAGGCCTGAGGACTTTGTCAAGTTCGCATCCTTCCAACTCAAAGACCAAGCTGCAGAATGGTTCCAGCAGTACAAGGACTCCAGAGGAGGCCGTGTGATTACCTGGGATGAATTCCATCAAGACTTCAAAGCTCATCATATTCCTCAGAGCGTGGTTGAAAGCAAGCGTGAGGAATTCCGCAACCTGAAGCAAGGCTCTTTGTCTATCTATGACTACAACAAGTTGTTTCAGAAGCTCGCCCGCTTTGCTAAGCAGGACGTCCCCGACGAGAAGAGCATGATATACCAGTTCAGGGGTGGTCTCAGAGAAGAAATTCAGCTAGCTCTTGTTCTCTTTGAGCCCTTGAGGTACGATGAGTTCTACAACATGGCATTGAAGCAAGAGGCCGCTCAACTGAGGTGTGATGCTTCCAAGAAGCGAGTCAGAGATGCTACTCCTTCTTCCTCTACTCAAGTGGCCAAGCAGCAGAAGTATTGGCTTCCTCCTCCTCCGTTCCGTCAGCCGTATCAGCAGAAGAGCAAAGGTGGCAGTGGATCTTCCCACCCACCCAACCCTGGCTTTCAGAACAAGACTTCATCTCAAGCTCCAAGATCGAGTGCTCCGTATCACCGTCCGCTTTCAGAGGTCACGTGCAACAAGTGCCAACAGAAGGGTCACTATGCCAACAAATGCTTCAATCAGAGGTGTCTCCCTCCTCCTCCTCCTGTGAGATCGGCAAGTACAGCTGTGGTCAAGCATAACCCCAAGCACGCCAAGGTCAACTTGATGAACGCAGCTCAGGCAGAGGACTCGTCAGATGTCATCATGGGTAACCTTCCTGTTAACGATGTTCCTGCAAAAGTTCTTTTTGACACTGGTGCATCGCATTGTTTCATCTCGAAACCTTTTGCATCTAAGCATGAGTTGATTTCCCAAGTTATGCATACACCGTTAGCAGTTTTCTCTCCGGGTAGATGTTTGCTCGCTAACCACGAGATCCCGGATATTTCTATCATGTTGGGTGACTTCAAGTTGTTGGCTTCTCCAATGGTTCTTGGTAACTCGGATATTGATCTTATTCTCGGGATGGATTGGCTTTCTAAGCACAAGGCTCAGCTTGATTGTGCAGCCAGGCAGATTCAATTGACTCATTCGTCTGAGGATGTAATTGTCTTTGCCGCTCGGGATAATACTATCCGTCTGTTTTCTCTCAATGACAAGGGTGAACTGGATGCCATCTCGCAAATTCCAGTCGTTTGTGAATATCAAGACGTCTTTCCAGAAGAGCTTCCAGGAATGCCTCCGCACCGGCCAGTTGAATTCGTCATTGATCTTGAGCCCAGCACGGAACCTGTATGCAAGCGTCCTTACAAGCTCGGACCCGAAGAGTTGAAGGAGCTGAAGAAGCAACTCGATGTTCAAGAGAGAATGGGTCTCATCCGGCCTAGTTCTTCTCCGTGGGGTTGTGGTGTTCTTTTTGTGAAGAAGGATGGAACGGACCGACTTTGTGTTGATTACCGTCCATTGAACAAGAAGACTATCAAGAACAAATACCCACTTCCCAACATCAATGAGCTGTTCGAACAACTCAAAGGTGCCCAAGTATTCTCCAAGCTTGATCTCCGTATGGGTTATCATTAGATCTGAATCCGTGAGCAAGATATTCCCAAGACGGCTTTCAGGACAAGCTTTGGTTCATATGAATACACTGTCATGTCTTTTGGCCTCGTCAACGCTCCTTTGACGTTCTCTCGCATGATGAACTTCATCTTCAACGCCTACACCAATGACTTTGTTTTGGTCTATCTCGACGACATTCTGGTCTTTTCGAAGAACAAGGAGATCATGCCAAGCACTTGCGTTTGGTACTCGACAAGCTCAAGGAACACCAGTTCTACGCCAAGTTCTCCAAGTGCGAATTTTGGCTCGATGAGGTTCTTTATCTTGGTCATATCATCTCTGCCAAGGGCATTGCTGTGAATCCTGAGAAGGTGTCTGCAATTGTGAATTGGGAACCACCTCAGAACGTGAAGCAACTCCATAGCTTCCTCGGTCTCGCAAGCTACTGTCGAAGATTCGTTGAAAAAATTTCAAAGATCGCGAAGCCTCTCTCAAATCTTCTCCAGAAGCACGTCAAGTACGTTTGGTCTCCGGAGTGTGACATTGCTTTCAACACTTTGGAAGAGAATTTGGTCACTGCTCCAGTTCTGACTCCGCCTGATGAATCCAAGTCGTACGAGGTCTTTTGCGATGCCTCTCTCCAAGGTCTCGGCGCAGTGTTGATGCAAGAGAAGAAAGTTGTGGCTTATACCTCTCGCCAGTTGAAGCCCAACGAGAAGAACTACCCCACTCATGATCTCAAGTTGGCGGCAGTTGTGCATGCTCTTTTGACTTGGAGACATCTCTTATTGGGAAGAAAAGTGGACATCTTCACTGACCACAAGAGTCTCAAGTACATCTTCACTCAGCCTAATCTCAACCTCAGGCAAACTCGATGGGTCGAAATGATTCAAGAGTATAATCCGAGTATCGAGTATACTCCAGACAAGGCCAATGTGATTGCTGACGCATTGAGCAGGAAGGCTTATTGCAACAGCCTGATTCTCAAGCCTTATTAACCCGAGCTTTGTGAAGCTTTCCGCAAACTTAATCTGCAAGTTGTTCCTCAAGGTTTCCTCGCCAACCTTCAAGTCTCTCCTACCTTGGAAGACCAGATTCGCCAAGCCCAGCTTCTTGATGCTATGGTGAAAAAGGTGAAGATTGGGATTGCCAAGAGTCAACCCAAGTACAAGTGCTACCGCCTTGATGACAAGGATACTCTCTTCTTCGAGGATCATATTGTTGTGCCCAAAGGTGACCTTCGTAAAGTGATCCTGAACGAGGCTCGCAATTCTCTCCTCTCCATTCACCCTGGGAGCACGAAGATGTATCAGGACCTCAAGCAGGCTTATTGGTGGACCCGAATGAAGCGCGAGATTGCTCAGTTCGTGAACGAGTGTGATGCCTGCAGAAGAGTGAAGGCAGAACACCAAAGGCCAGCGGGTCTCCTCCAACCTCTTGCCATTCCAGAATGGAAGTTTGACCACATTGAGATGGACTTCGTGACTGGGTTTCCAAAGTCCAAACGTGGCAATGATGCTATATTCGTTGTCATCGACAAACTCACTAAAGTGGCTCATTTTCTGCCTATCAAAGAGTCAATCACTGCAGCTTAATTGGCGGAGCTCTATACCTCTCGAATTGTCTCTCTGCATGGTATTCCACAGGTGATCTCTTCAGACCGTGGCAGCATCTTTACCTCCAAGTTTTGGGATTCTTTTCAGAAGGCCATGGGCACCAACATCTGCTTCAGCACAGCTTTCCATCCTCAAACTAGCGGTCAAGTCGAGCGTGTCAATCAGATTCTTGAAGATATGCTCAGGGCTTGTGTGATCTCCTTCGGCATGAAGTGGGAGGATTGTCTTCCTTATGCTGAATTCTCCTACAACAACAGTTTTCAAGCAAGTTTGGGCAAGGCCCCATTTCAAATTATGTATGGCAGGAAGTGCCGTACCCCTCTCAACTGGTCTGAAACCGGTGAACGTCAACTTCTGGGAAATGACTTAATCACAGAGGCAGAGGAGATGTGCAAAGTCATTCGAGATAACCTCAAAGCAACCCAATCCCGCCAGAAGAGCTACTATGATAGTAAGCACCGTGATTTGGCTTTCGAGATCGGAGATCATGTTTACCTCCGCGTCTCTCCAATGAAAGGTACTCGTCGCTTCGGTATCAAAGGGAAGCTTGTCCCTAGATACGTGGGACCTTTCAAGATTGTCAGCAAGAGAGGCGATCTCGCCTATCAACTCGAGCTTCCTTCAAACTTTGCAAATGTTCATGACGTGTTCCATGTCTCTCAGCTTCGAAAGTGCTTCAAGACTCCTGACCGCACCGTCAACTTCGAAGACGTTGAGCTCCAAGAAGATGTCTCTTACCGTGAGCACCCAGTTGCTATTCTTGAAGAGACTGAACGCAAGACTCGCAACAAGTCAATCAAATTCCTCAAAGTCAAGTGGTCACACCATTCCGACCGTGAAGCTACCTGGGAACGCGAGGATCACCTCCGTTCTGAGTACCCAGCATTCTTTCAGTCCTGGATCTCGGGACGAGATCCTTTCATAGTGGTGGAGTGTTGTAACACCCCGGATATGATTTACCCAATATGTACTCCAACTCTTGCCATTTTCGGCCTTAAGTTATTTTATTTTCTCGGGTTCAGGTTTTTGTCTCTGTGTGTTGTTGTCGTTGTCATGCATCTCATATCATGTCATCATGTGCATTGCATTTGCATACGTGTTCGTCTCGTGCATTCGAGCATTTTCCCCGTTGTCCGTTTTGCATTCCGGCGCTCCGTTCTCCTCCGGTGGTCATTTCTACCTTTCTTTCATGTGTGGGGATTAAACATTTCCGGATTGGACCGAGACTTGCCAAGCGGCCTTGGTTCACTACCGGTAGACCGCCTATCAAGTTTCGTGCCATTTGGACTTCGTTGATGCTCCTACGGTTAACCGAGGGACCGAAAAAGGCCTCGTGTGTGTTGCAGCCCAACACCCCTCCAAGTTGGCCCAAAACCCACCAAAACCCTCTCCATCATCTAGAGTGTTCGATCACGATCGCGTGGCTGAAAACCGCACCTCATTTGGACTCTCCTAGCTCCCTCTATGCCTACATAAAGACACCCCCGAAAATCTCCTTCTCCTTCCCCCTCGAAAACCCTAGATCCACTCATCATCATGCGCCGCCGGACACAACAGCCACCGACGGACATGTCCATTTCGCCCCCGCCGCCGCCACATGGCAACCGTCGCCGCCGCCGCCTCTGAGGCCCGCCGAGCCCAGCGCGGGCCCGCCGAGCCCATCGCGCCGCACCCCGCCGCCCGGGTGCCCCGCCGCCATCGCCACCGGAGCCAAACGCGCCTGCCGCCTCTTCCTCCGC
>NC_041388.1:331768678-331783021 GCF_002162155.2 Triticum dicoccoides
CGGCCACCGGTGCCCGCTGCCCCAGCCGCCTCGCCGCGCCGGCGCCGCCACTTCGGCAGCTCCTGCACCCTCCCCGCCCCGCGCAAGGACTCCGGCGACCTTCAAGATTTCCGACGATCCTCGTAAAGCGTGCCGGCTGGATCTAGATCTGGGAATAGATCGGGTTGACTTTTTGCCCGAAACCCTAATTATTTTGCTACATTCTTTGCATCATAACTCCGCATCCGTAGCTCCGTTTTGGGCATATAGCATATCGAAATGTTCGTCTCAGAGAGTACACCATTTCATATCATTGCATCATTTTCATTTGAGTTCATCTTGGTGCCCAAAATGCTGTTAGAAGAGTGCTATTTGAGATAATTGTCAGATCTGCTGCTCCAATTAGACATTTGTCTTTTTTGCCATGATTAATGTGTGCATGATATGCCCCTGAGCTCTACATGAGTTTTGCTATATGTTTTGCCATCTATCCAGAGGTGCAACCCATGTATTTTTGTGATGTGTGTGGTGACTAGCACAAGCTTGCAAAGGGGAGCATTTGTTAATGCTGGTTTCAGGGACTTAGCATTTCCACTAAGTCCTTGATCTGTTTATCTCAATATGCCATATGTTCATGTTGTTTCCCAGTGATCCGTGCCTCTTTTGAGGATGATTAGTAAGGATGTTTTGTTAATCTTGTAGTGATCTACCCATCTATGGGTTTGTTTGCATTTATGGAGCACCCTAGCTTGAGTCAATCGAGCTCTACTTTAGCTATTTCGTGAATCTAGGCAGATTGTCTACTTGTTAGCAATTTTGCCGAGGATGTTGTAGTTGATCCGTGCATGCTATGATATTGTTTTTACCATGTATAGCTTGTATAATGTGTATTATTTATGGGTGTATGCTTAGATTGTCATGACTTGCTCTGTAGTGAGTGCATCGAGCTCGTAAACATGCCTACTTGATATCTGTTTCAGCATGCTCCAGTTTTCACTAAGTCTGTAATCTGATTATGTTTTTGCCATGTTCACATGCTTGCAAATGTATTTTCTGATCCCTTTTGTCTCAAGGTCACTAAGGGACTTTTGTTAAGCTCTTTGAGTAGCTCCATGCCATGCTTTACTTTGCCATGTTCAGCACCTGTAGCATATAGTTTTCATGCTCCAAAGTGTGCTACCTGATCTGAAATTCCAGACAAGTGTTAATTTCACTAAGTCTGAAATCTGTTTACCAAATGCATTTTTGCCATGCTTGTTTGAACCTGTTAATGGATGAATTTGCCGTAGCTCAGTGCTAGTCTTTTGTTAATCATCATGAGTGGATCCCTGCCATGTATTTTGACGCCATGTTTGCGTGCTGTAGCATGTTCATCTTGTTGCATCTAGTCGGCTACTTGCTGTAAATCGCAGAACATGGTCATATTTGAATCGCTTGCCATTTCCAAACCGTACCTCCGATTCCGGTGTTCTTTATATCGTTTTCAAGCGGTTTCATCTCACCTTTCCAGTGGCACACTTGGATTTCCAAGTTGATGCTAGGTTCATGCATTCTTTGTCAAATCTTGCATATGCATCACATATTGCATCCCGCATAGCATACCATCTTTGCATCATGTTGTTTGAGTTTGCACGTGGTTGATTGTGTCCTTGTTGCTTGTTTGTCTTGTTTGGGTAGAGTCGAGAGACGAATTCGCTAACAAGGAGCCCGTTGAGTTTGCTTTCGAGGATCCAGTCAACTCTGACAACTTTGCAGGCAAGATGATCATACCCTCGAAATCACTACTATCTTTGCTTTGCTAGATGCTCGCTCTTTTGCTATGCCTATGCTACGATGCCTACCACTTGCTCATCATGCCTCCCAAATTGCCATGTCAAACCTCTAACCCACCATGTCCTAGCAAACCGTTGATTGGCTATGTTACCGCTTTGCTCAGCCCCTCTTATAGCGTTGCTAGTTGCAGGTGAAGATTGGAGACCGTTCCTTGTTGGAACATTATTTACTTGTTGGGTTATCATTATATTATCTTGTTATCGTAATGCATCTATATACTTGGTAAAGTGTGGAAGGCTTGGCCTCTCGCCTAGTGTTTTGTTCCACTCTTGCCGCCCTAGTTTCCGTCATATCGGTGTTATGTTCCCGGATTTTTGTGTTCCTTACGCGGTTGGGTGATAATGGGAACCCCTTGATAGTTCGCCTTGATTAAAGCTTTTCCAGCAATGCCCAACCTTGGTTTTACCATTTGCCACCTAGCCGTTTTTTCCCTTGGGTTTCCGAAGCCCGAGGGTCATCTTATTTTAAACCCCCCCGAGCCAGTGCTCCTCTGAGTGTTGGTCCACCTCGTCAGCCGCCGGTGGCCACCAGGGGCAACTCTGGGCTGGCCTACCGAAAGTTTGGACAATCTGAGTGTGCCCTGAGAATGAGACATGTGCAGCTCCTATCGGGATTTGTCGGCACATTCGAGCGGTGTTGCTGGATTGGTTTTAACTTGTCGGAGTGTCTTGAAGAACCGGGATACCGAGTCTGATCGGAATGTCTCGGGAGAAGGTCTATTCCTTCGTTGACCGTGAGAGCTTGTCATGGGCTAAGTTGGGACTCCCCTGCAGGGATTTGAACTTTCGAAAGCCGTGCCCGCGGTTATGGGCAGATGGGGATTTGTTAATGTCCGGTTGTAGATAACTTGAACCTTAACTTAATGAAAATGAATGTCAGGACCCCGACTCAATGCCACATCGATCTAGCATGTAACACCTCATATCACTTTGCAGCCTCACGCACGGTATTCCCACGGGTGTCGCCTTACCTTTGCCCGGGACCGTTTGCGCCTTTTGGCACACGTATATGACAGTGTCGCTAGCATCCATATGGTAAGGAGCCCGGGCTGACATGGCTAGTCGTAAACCCAAAGCGGCACAGACTTACAGGGACAGGCATCCATGACCCAGCATCGAACGTGTCGGTCATCAGCGAGTGAATCCAGGCTGTAGCACTGGGCTAGCAGGACTCCGGTGAACCGGGCTGTAGCGGGCTAACAGGACTCCGGTATTCATCGCGTGACATTTCCCCGAAGGGACAGACACAGGAACGAAGAAGGACACATGCCGGCCAGCCTAAGTGTTTCGGAGCAGTAGCAAGCTACCATGGCTCAGTGAAACACTAGGAGACATTTCCCGGTAAGAGAGGCTACTAAAGATAAACAACTAGATGGTCAGATCCCACACATACCAAGCATTTCAATAACATACACACAATATGCTCGATGTGTGCAAATACAACATGGCATCACAACATGACTCTACGACTCAAGTAATTATTCATTAGGCTCCGAGGAGCAAGATATTACAAACATAGGTCTCATGACCCAACATTCAGAGCATACAAATCAAGCACAAGCGGAAGCTATCATGTCTGAGTACAGACATCTATAAATGAAAAAGGCTGAGAAGCCTGACTATCTACCAGATCCTGCCGAGGGCTCAAGATCGTAGCTGAGGTAACAAGCTAAACGTCGAAGTCCACGTGGAACTACTAGTGAGACCGAAGTCTCTCTGCAAAAACATAAAATAGGCAAACGTGAGTACAAATGTACCCAGCAAGACTTACATCAGAACTAACTACATATGCATCATTATCAACAAAGGGATGGTGGGGTTTAACTGCAGCAAGCCAGCTTTGACTCGGTGGCTATCCTAAACTACGACTGCAAGCGACTCTTTTGAGGTGGCGCACACGAGTCCACATATTCACCATATCAATACACCACTATGGATCCGCTCCCGTCTCCCTACGAGAACGCCATCCATAGCACTCACGCTTATCTTGCACATTTTAAAGTATCCACTTTCACTTGTCTATGAACTGATATAAGCAATCCAGAAGTCCTTTTCCGCGGACACGGCTATTCGAATAGATGATGTTAACCCTGCAGGGGTGTACTTCTTCATACATGTTTCCACCACTTAGCGTCTGCACACGACATGTGCTCGGCAGACTTCAAGCGAAAGCCGACGTGGGTGTAGACCACGACCTACCTAAACACTCAAGTCTCTAGTCCAGGTTTATCGCCTATTCGGGTTCCATCCATGAGGAGATCCGGCCGGAGTTTCGCTCACAGCCCCAAACGATGTGAACAGGGTTCCCGAGATACCAAACGGGCATCCAGTACACCGTGCCACGTACCTACCGCATCACAGCCCACCCCTACGGTCAGCGCTGTCCACGGCCTCCAGTAAGCTACAAACACCAGAAACTACTTGCAACTCCTGGACAGAGGACAAGGGTGATTAAGA
Source organism: Triticum dicoccoides (assembly GCF_002162155.2). Classification (NCBI taxonomy): domain Eukaryota; kingdom Viridiplantae; phylum Streptophyta; class Magnoliopsida; order Poales; family Poaceae; genus Triticum; species Triticum dicoccoides. The sequence continues at coordinate 331,772,947 of NC_041388.1, forward strand.
AGTCGAGCGGGGTCATATTTCAGGGCCCAATGTATGGTAGTAGCTGAATCATGGATCACAAACACAGAACTCAGTTCCTGAGGACGGCTGCAATGAGACAACCCACCATGTACTCCTACATGGCCTCTCACCGCTACCTTTACCAAATCGTGTTCACACACTTAGCTCACACACAGTAGGACATGTTCACACGCCTCTGATTCATCCCCGATGAATCAGACCTGACTCAACTCTAAGCAGTAGCAGGCATGACAAACAAGCATGAATGAGTAGGCACAACAGGGCTCAAACAATTCCTACTCATACTAGTGGGTTTCATCTATTTACTGTGGAATGACAGGTCATGCAAAGGATAAAGGGGTTCAGCTACCGCAGCAAGTAACAGATGAATCGTTGTTGTCCTAATGCGGTAAAAGAGAGCAGGGGCGAGAGAGTAGGATTGTATCGGAATGAACAAGGGGGTTTTGCTTGCCTGGCACTTCTGAAGATAACATTGAGTCTTCATCAGTGTCAACGATCACATCATCGGTATCACGTCTATCGAGAGGGGACAAATACCGGCAACACAGAAGGGAACACAATCAATGCAATGCACAATATGATGCATGATCATGACATGGCAAAATGAATGTGTTTTGAGCCAATGCAACTAGCAACAGATTAAATGAAGTTGGTTTGAATACAAGATTCAAATTCAAACTCCATATGTGATTATTCAAATGCCATTTAATTGATTTGTGCTAAACAGCACCTATAAGTTGTTCTAACATGCATGAAAATGGTATAGATGGATTCCTTGAATTTTTCTGATAATTTTTCATATATAATTTATTTAATTTGGAGTTACGGTTAATTTTCTATGATTTTTAGAAGTTTTAGGCATTTTCTGAAATTAATAAATCATTTTAGATTTATTTAAATTCCAGAAAGGAATTATTGCGTCAGCACTAGGTCATGCTGACCTCAGCATAGTCAACAGGGGCTGGTCCGGGTCAAACCTGACCAGTGGGGCCCACTGGTCAGTGACACACCGCTGGCATGAGTCACTGACGTGTGGGGCCAGTCAAAAGCCACGTCAGCAAGTCAAACTGACATCGAGGCCCACATGTCAGTGAGATAGAGAGCTAACAGGGGGTTATTTAACTTAACCCGTGTTTTTAACAGCAGCGGTCCCACATGTCATGCACAAGGGTTTAATTAACTGAGTGATTAGCACCTAACCTAATGCTCCACGTCAGCTAGTGACGCCGGCGACCACGGCGACGGCGAGACCTCGCCGGAGTTGCTCGGGACAACGCTACAGGCTGCGGTTGGGCACCCTGAGGGCACCAGGAGGGAGCCCGTGCTCCTGCGCATCCAGCGGAGGCAGCGGAAGGTCGCGGGGCGGCCGGGGCTGACGGCGGCGAGCTCGGCAGCGGCGGCCGGAGCTCGGGTTAGTTTGGGCTCGGCGTTAGGGTGCTCGGGAGGAGGAGCTGGTGGGATCTGCGTGCTCCTGGGAGGGCACCGAACGCGTTGACACACTCAGGCACGGGCTGTGGTGGCTAAAACGACGGAGGCATCATGGCCGGCGGCGATGAGCTCTCGGCTCCGGCGGAATCGAGCTAGCGGAGAGAAACAGAGGGGGGGCGAGCATAAGGGAAGATGCAGGAGCTCACATGGGGTCGGAAGAGAAGCTCGGCGGGCTCGGGGAGGCTTCTGCGCCGGCGAATTGACGGCGGCGATCTCCGGGCACCAGAGATAAGGACGACGACGCTCCGGTCGTTTTCGGCCTCCTCTGATCGCGTGCGTCGGTGGGTAGCTCCGCGGGGTCAGGGCGGAGCTCAGGCATGCGGAGAGGGGGCGAGGGGGGGGTGGATGTGGCCGTGGTGTAGCTCATCGGAGTGGCCATGGCGGCTTCGGCCATGAGGGGAAAAAGAGCAGGGGAGTGAGAGGGAGAGAGCAGGGAGGCAAGGGAGCGGACGAGGGGGTTCCAGGGGGGTGTCGTGGCATCCTCAGCCGATCCGGGGCGGGGCGGCAAGCAGGAGGTGGCTCGGGCGCGTGCGTGCGCGCCGCGGCCACACGCTCGTCCTTCTGTCCGAGGACGAAGACGACAGGAGAAGGGAGTGGAGATGGGCTGGGCCGGCTGGGGGGGGGGGAAACTGGGCCGGCTGGTGGGCTGCACGGGTGGCACCAGGTAAGTCCTTCTCTGTCTCTCTTTTATTTCTATTATGTTTTATATTTTTCTATTTCTGCAATTTGTTTTAGGATTTGTTTTAAAATATCAAATCATTTTATAAAATCCTGGAAATAATTATGGGTACTTTCTGAATTATTTCAGTGACCCTTATCAATTTCCAACATTTATTTGAGCATTTAAATTATTTATAGTATTTAAATGCCCAAAGTCAAATACAATATGATTTAATTCAAAAATCCAAAAATGACCTAGGAATATAATCATCATTTTTGGCAGAGGTTTCCACCTTAACCAGAAATCATGAACTTTTCTTAGGAACCTTTTGGGTTTATTGAAAAGATTTTAATTCACCCTAGTTGAGTTGATTTAATGCTAGGGTTTGAACATCCCCATTTCCAATTTTAGGCAAAATTTAAACATGATGCAAACATGAAGCTAGCCTAGAGCACTACCAGCAGCTAGGGATGTGACAACTCACCCCCACTAAACAAGAATCTCGTCTCGAGATTCAAGCGTAGGGTAAGGTGAAGGGGAAACGCAAACTAGTATAATCTTCACGATCCAGGGTGCACTTCAAATGAACGTTGGTTTGAACACCATTTTGTCTTGTCGTCTTGCTCTGAGAACTCCAGCTATCATGACAACGAGGGGAAAGGAAAGACCCTAAAAAAAAATTGTTCTTCTCGAAGGTCGAACAACTCAGGATTAACTCACGGAATGAGACATAGCAACATCTCTCGAGCTGAGAGGCGAAGCACACATCCATAGGAATGGAGTGAGACGGATGACGAGGATTCACTAGGTAGACCACAATTCCACACCTAAGAAGGAGGTAATCGGTTGTCAACATAGCGAGGAGTTGAGTTGCCATGATCCCACAACGATACACCTTAGGGAAGGTGACTCGTAGAGATATCCCCTTAAGTGGCAAAAAGAATTACTTTTGATTCAGAGATCATTGAAACTCTTTAAACCAGCCTAAGGCAATTCTCGAGCGATCGTTTGGAGGGGGTCGGTAGAATGGCATACTCGGACTTGGATGATGTGGATTACCTTGTTGAAGACAACGTAATGGATGAATTTGCTTACCACCGGAAATGGAAGAGACCCGTGGTAGAATGGCACATTGGCGGTGCAAGCTAGGAACAAAATGCAAATGCTGGGAATGATTCTGGTAACTGGGGAAAAACCCAACAAAAGAGAGTGAATTCACTGTTGGAGTGGTTATAGCATAACCGAGGAGACTAGGAGCAATCCCGGTTAGTGCCGGCGATAATACCTAGCGCTTGTGCGTGCTCTCAAGAACTTGAGCATTTCCATAGTCATCAAGGTTTTACCAACATCCGTGTCAAGGATCCTGGCAACACAACTTGCTACCACGATGAATGATGATGGATGATGCAGATGCAAAGGAAGATAACACTTCTCAGATTACACCCTTGGCGGGGCCAAGGAACAAAATCTGGATGATCGACGAGAGACATTTAGCACTCCGCTTTTAATGTTCTCCTTGATGTGCTAGTGTAACCCATTCATAGAAATGGTCTGGTATCTAGAACATCAAGTAAAGGTCGGACTTCGGGAACACAAAAATCCATAGGGGCAACTAGGGAGTAAATCCTACGAAATCCCTATGGGGGGGGTGGCCAACTTCCTCAAACAAGATACTATAATAATAGGTCTACCGGATGGGTGTGTTGGCCACGACATCCACCTTACCGGTTATCGAGAGACCAATATTATAGTTCTTAGGGAAATGTTCCAACCATCATATCTGCCTGAGATTCAGATCTGGTTGGTGTCAGAATATTCCAGGCTCATCGAGTCTAGGAAGAAGAATGAAAGTTTGCAACACAAATCGACGAGATGACGTTGCGAGATTCTCGGGGAATGAGCTACGATAGTAAGCTCCAAAACATGAGCTGGTTCTGCTACAAACATGTGAACACGTTGTCCCAGACAAGCATGACCACGTGGTAGTCTTATAATAAAACACTACCGAGTTCAAGAGGGGGAACCATCAACGAGGGTATCGAAGTTCTTTCATAAGTCCGGATTAGCTCTTATGAAGGAACTCCTTCTCCTTGAACAAATCAATCAGTGGCTTGGTGTGCTAGGGATACATATAGATTGAAGGTTGCAAGTCTTCAAACCACAGCATTCTTCGCACGTGTGCATGACTGATTTGGAATGATTCCAAAGAAAGCAACATTGACTTTCTCGAATCCACGGCGGCAACTTGCATCAGATGCACATGAATTAAAGGAAGTCACTACCTTCATCCAAACATATGCTTCATGAGCTAGCATGAACAAATGCTTTCAAAAGTTTCCAACACTAGCTTAATGTTCAGCAAAATTATGGAGAAGACAAGGATGTTGTCAATGAGCTCAACAACAATTCATCTAGGTTTCCTTTTAAAAGGAATTCCATAGTTAAGTGAACACGGTGATAGCATTGGTCAGACCAAAGATGTAATGGTGTATGCTCGAGGGATCAACCACGAATAAGACAACATTACGAGCATCGTTGGTACTGAGTTGATTTGACGATGGCCCACACTCAAATCAAAGGATTGATAAGACAATAGGTCCAACAACTGATCACAGGGACCAGTCGATGAAGATATCATCTTTCTTCAACACACACTACACAAGAATATCCCTTTGGAACGAACTAAGTCAGACAAGCTTTTATCTTCCAACTCTCCAAGTTGTTGTCCAGCTTAACCAACTAGCTCAGGGATATCTAACACCGATTCTTGGAAAGAAGGTGGTTCATAAGAAACCAACTTGATCATGGGCTCAACATAACGGTCAGGTGACGACCTGGTGATACTTCCGAGAAGACATTCAGAAAATCACGAACCACCGGTATGTTACTAAGCTCGAGAACAATCTCGCTTTTGAGGGCAAGACGATATGATCAAATGAGTGAGGACTTGACAAGATCCTAACTCATCAATCGAAGGGTGCACCGAAATAAGGACTAGGTAGCACGATCAGTCTTAGAAGGATGATTCGAAACCAACATACTAAGAATGAAATTATTATCCTTTAACTACCAAGCAACAAGGTTGCTAGGAGTATTGATTTCACACATCACGATTCACTTGTCGACATTCCGGTTGCGACAGCACGGAACCGAGGAATGAACAATGATGGCAAGACGTATCGTTGTACCAAGAGTTCATAGGATGGTGTGCAATTCCTATAACAATCTCGATATAAAATATGTAATACTCCAAGGTAGAGCAGAACCAAAAGCTGGATTGGCATTTGATCTGCGGAATACAACTACTTGACCCAATCCTAGATATCAATGAGGTACTGGAGTTTGTTTCTCCAAGTCATTCAGGACAGAATGGCTTGACGGACCACAAGGGTAATAGGCATCGATAAACGAATGCATGCATACTCTTGACTATCAATTGATAGACGAGGGTCAAAATGCAACAAAAGAGAGCAACTCAAAGGAACATATAACTTTCTGAGTTGTGGATACGTGGGTTGGTATGCCGAACAAAGTTCAACATAATTCTTCCGGATAACCCATGCAGAAAGGTTGAGCTGGCAGAGTCACAATATAGCATGGAGAACTCCTAGAGGGCATGTTGTGATCTTTTGATCCAACAAACTTCTGCCATAATGGTTCATGGTATTTGGAAGAACGATATACCACGGACCTCGAGGACTATCGCAAAGGTTACTAATATCCTAAAGGAACTAGCAAACCCTATCAACATGAAGTAAGTAGAGTGAATCTCGGGTCCAAGAACCCAGGAACAGAATACCTATTACTAAGTAGCATCACGGGATGCTTCCGAGAATAAAGGCCAGAATCTTCACACTAGGACACAAATCATGGCTAAATTACTAGGTGATCCCCTAAGACACCTAGGGTCATAATAATAATTCCAACATATATGTCGAGGCAATAATTACCTCAACACACCGATTAGTGTGGTTAATCTGGCCCATGGGCACATCGGAAACAGAAGGAAGGGATTTGCAAATGCATCGGACTATTTAGAAACCTGGGATGACTCGGACAGCATAACGGCTATAATTGCTCAAAAAGATTTGAGACAATCACAAAAATGGTGGCATAACCACTCAGAAGCACAATATCAAGGTTCCGAGATCAACAATTAACATACGGAAGTAGTAGGAACTGAACTGAGACTTAAATCCAACAATCTTATAAGTCTACTGATTAGTAACACATGATCCTAATAGAAAGAAGAGATAGCCTAGTTCTTGATCCCCGCAGGAAAGATAAGATGACTCAGATCAGAAGGGCATGAGGTATAAGGAGTAAAAAAAAGAGCCTTACGTTCCATCCCACAATCAATTCCCTTATATAACTAAAGAATTCCTAGACTCAACTTCGACCAGTTTGGCTTGGTAATCCTACAGGCAGTCAAGCTCTGATACCAACGCTGTCAGGACCCCGACTCAATGCCACATCGATCTAGCATGTAACACCTCATATCACTTTGCGGCCTCACGCACGGTATTCCCACGGGTGTCGCCTTACCTTTGCCCGGGACCGTTTGCGCCTTTTGGCACACGTATATGACAGTGTCGCTAGCATCCATATGGTAAGGAGCCCGGGCTGACATGGCTAGTCGTAAACCCAAAGCGGCACAGACTTACAGGGACAGGCATCCATGACCCAGCATCGAACGTGTCGGTCATCAGCGAGTGAATCCAGGCTGTAGCACTGGGCTAGCAGGACTCCGGTGAACCGGGCTGTAGCGGGCTAACAGGACTCCGGTATTCATCGCGTGACATTTCCCCGAAGGGACAGACACAGGAACGAAGAAGGACACATGCCGGCCAGCCTAAGTGTTCCGGAGCAGTAGCAAGCTACCATGGCTCAGTGAAACACTAGGAGACATTTCCCGGTAAGAGAGGCTACTAAAGATAAACAACTAGATGGTCAGATCCCACACATACCAAGCATTTCATTAACATACACACAATATGCTCGATATGTGCAAATACAACATGGCATCACAACATGACTCTACGACTCAAGTAATTATTCATTAGGCTCCGAGGAGCGAGATATTACAAACATAGGTCTCATGACCCAACATTCAGAGCATACCAATCAAGCACAAGCGGAAGCTATCATGTCTGAGTACAGACATCTATAAATGAAAAAGGCTGAGAAGCCTGACTATCTACCAGATCCTGCCGAGGGCTCAAGATCGTAGCTGAGGTAACAAGCTAAACGTCGAAGTCCACGTGGAACTACTAGTGAGACCGAAGTCTCTCTGCAAAAACATAAAATAGGCAAACGTGAGTACAAATGTACCCAGCAAGACTTACATCAGAACTAACTACATATGCATCATTATCAACAAAGGGATGGTGGGGTTTAACTGCAGCAAGCCAGCTTTGACTCGGTGGCTATCCTAAACTACGACTGCAAGCGACTCTTTTGAGGTGGCGCACACGAGTCCACATATTCACCATATCAATACACCACTATGGATCCGCTCCCGTCTCCCTACGAGAACGCCATCCATAGCACTCACGCTTATCTTGCGCATTTTAAAGTATCCACTTTCACTAGTCTATGAACTGATATAAGCAACCCAGAAGTCCTTTTCCGCGGACACGGCTATTCGAATAGATGATGTTAACCCTGCAGGGGTGTACTTCTTCATACATGTTTCCACCACTTAGCGTCTGCACACGACATGTGCTCGGCAGACTTCAAGCGAAAGCCGACGTGGGTGTAGACCACGACCTACCTAAGCACTCAAGTCTCTAGTCCAGGTTTATCGCCTATTCGGGTTCCATCCATGAGGAGATCCGGCCGGAGTTTTGCTCACAGCCCCAAACGATGTGAATAGGGTTCCGTGACACCAAACGGGTGCCCGGTTTACCCGGCCACGTGCCTACCGCATCACAGCCCACCCCTACGGTCAGCGCTGTCCACGGCCTCCAGCATACTACAAACACCAGAAACTACTTGCAACTCCTGGACAGAGGACAAGGGTGAATAAGAAGTCGAGCGGGGTCATATTTCAGGGCCCAATGTATGGTAGTAGCTGAATCATGGATCACAAACACAGAACTCAGTTCCTGAGGACGGCTGCAATGAGACAACCCACCATGTACTCCTACATGGCCTCTCACCGCTACCTTTACCAAATCGTGTTCACACACTTAGCTCACACACAGTAGGACATGTTCACACGCCTCTGATTCATCCCCGATGAATCAGACCTGACTCAACTCTAAGCAGTAGCAGGCATGACAAACAAGCAAGAATGAGTAGGCACAACAGGGCTCAAACAACTCCTACTCATGCTAGTGGGTTTCATCTATTTACTGTGGCAATGACAGGTCATGCAAAGGATAAAGGGGTTCAGCTACCGCAGCAAGTAACAGATGAATCGGTGTTGTCCTAATGCAGTAAAAGAGAGCAGGAGCGAGAGAGTAGGATTGTATCGGAATGAACAAGGGGGTTTTGCTTGCCTGGCACTTTTGAAGATAACATTGAGTCTTCATCAGTGTCAACGATCACATCATCGGTATCACGTCTATCGAGAGGGGACAAATACCGGCAACACAGAAGGGAACACAATCAATGCAATGCACAATATGATGCATGATCATGACATGGCAAAATGAATGTGTTTTGAACCAATGCAACTAGCAACAGATTAAATGAAGTTGGTTTGAATACAAGATTCAAATTCAAACTCCATATGTGATTATTTAAATGCCCTTTATTTGATTTGTGCTAAACAGCATCTATAAGTTGTTCTAACATGCATGAAAATGGTACAGATGGATTCCTTGAATTTTTCTGATAATTTTTCATATATAAATTATTTAATTTGGAGTTACGGTTAATTTTCTATGATTTTTAGAAGTTTTAGGCATTTTGTGAAATTAATAAATCATTTTAGATTTATTTAAATTCCAGAAAGGAATTATTGCGTCAGCACTAGGTCATGCTGACCTCAGCATAGTCAACAGGGGCTGGTCCGGGTCAAACCTGACCAGTGGGGCCCACTGGTCAGTGACACACCGCTGGCATGAGTCACTGACGTGTGGGGCCAGTCAAAAGCTACGTCAGCAAGTCAAACTGACATCGAGGCCCACATGTCAGTGAGATAGAGAGCTAACAGGGGGTTATTTAACTTAACCCGTGTTTTTAACAGCAGCGGTCCCACATGTCATGCACAAGGGTTTAATTAACTGAGTGATTAGCACCTAACCTAATGCTCCACGTCAGCTAGTGACGCCGGCGACCACGGCGACGGCGAGACCTCGCCGGAGTTGCTCGGGACGGTGCTACAGGCTGCGGTTGGGCACCCTGAGGGCACCAGGAGGGAGCCCGTGCTCCTGCGCATCCAGCGGAGGCAGCGGAAGGTCGCGGGGCGGCCGGGGCTGACGGCGGCGAGCTCGGCAGCGGCGGCCGGAGCTCGGGTTAGTTTGGGCTCGGCGTTAGGGTGCTCGGGAGGAGGAGCTGGTGGGATCTGCGTGCTCCTGGGAGGGCACCGAACGCGTTGACACACTCAGGCACGGGCTGTGGTGGCTAAAACGACGGAGGCATCATGGCCGGCGGCGATGAGCTCTCGGCTCCGGCGGAATCGAGCTAGCGGAGAGAAACAGAGGGGGGCGAGCATAAGGGAAGATGCAGGAGCTCACATGGGGTCGAAAGAGAAGCTCGGCGGGCTCGGGGAGGCTTCTGCGCCGGCGAATTGATGGCGGCGATCTCCGGGCACCAGAGATAAGGACGACGACGCTCCGGTCGTTTTCGGCCTCCTCTGATCGCGTGCGTCGGTGGGTAGCTCCGCGGGGTCAGGGCGGAGCTCAGGCATGCGGAGAGGGGCGAGGGGGGGTGGATGTGGCCGTGGTGTAGCTCATC
>NC_041388.1:331784133-331822207 GCF_002162155.2 Triticum dicoccoides
GGCCGGCTGGTGGGCTGCACGGGTGGCACCAGGTAAGTCCTTCTCTGTCTCTCTTTTATTTCTATTCTGTTTTATATTTTTCTATTTCTGCAATTTGTTTTAGGATTTGTTTTAAAATATCAAATCATTTTATAAAATCCTGGAAATAATTATGGGTACTTTCTGAATTATTTCAGTGACCCTTATCAATTTCCAACATTTATTTGAGCATTTAAATTATTTATAGTATTTAAATTCCCAAAGTCAAATACAATATGATTTAATTCAACAATCCAAAAATGACCTAGGAATATAATCATCATTTTTGGCAGAGGTTTCCACCTTAACCAGAAATCATGAACTTTTCTTAGGAACCTTTTGGGTTTATTGAAAAGATTTTAATTCACCCTAGTTGAGTTGATTTAATGCTAGGGTTTGAACATCCCCATTTCCAATTTTAGGCAAAATTTAAACATGATGCAAACATGAAGCTAGCCTAGAGCACTACCAGCAGCTAGGGATGTGACAATGAATCAACTGTGTGAGTTGCCGTGATGGTCTCTTCTCGGCGGAGTCTGGGAAATGAACATGGTGTTGGAGTAATGCTTGCCGCAGGTTGCCCTCTAGTTACTCGTTCGCGCTTTGCCTCCTCTTCTCGCTCTCTTTTGCGAACAGGTTAGCCACCATATATGCTAGTCGCTTGCTGCAGCTCCACATATTTACCTTGCCTTACCTATAAGCTTAAATAGTCTTGATCGTGAGGGTGCGAGATTGCTGAGTCCCTGTGGCTCACAGATTACTTCCAAACCAGATGCAGGGCCTGATGATTCCGTTCCAGATGACGCGTTTGAGCTCAAGTGGGAGTTCGACGAGGACTCGCGCTGATACTACGTGTCTTTCCCTGATGATCAGTAGTGGTGCCCAGTTGGGGTGATCGGGACCGTGTCGTATGTTGGGTTTATCTTTCATTTTGGCGCCATAGTCGGGCCATGAGTGTTTGGTTGATGTAATGCTATTTATGTACTTTGATTGATGTGGCGAGTGTAAGCCAACTATGTATCTTCCCCTTTATTATCTATATTACATGGGATGTTGTGAAGATTGCCTAACTTGCGACATTGCTTTCAATGCGGTTATGCCTATAAGTCGTGCCGCGACACGTGGGAGATATAGCCGCATCGAGGGTGTTACATTAATCTTCCAGATAGGATAGTGAATGACAGAGTTCTCTAGTCACTATCACCAAGCTACTAGAACTTCATGATGAACTATAATATGCAAGGGATGACGAAAATGATCCCCGAGCTCTTCGTGATGCTGAAATCGGCGAAGGTAGAAATCAAGAAAGAGCATCAAGTGTTGATGGCTAACAAGACCACTAGTTTCAAGCAAAAGGGCAAGGGAAAGAAAGGAAACTTCAAGAAGAATTGCAAGCAAGTTGTCACTCCCGTGAAGAAGCCCAAAGCTAGACCTAAGCAAGAAACTAAGTACTTCTACTGCAAAGGAATGGTCACTAGAAGCGGAACTGCCCCAAATACTTGGCAGATAAGAAGGATGGAAAATTGAACAAAGGTATATTTGATATACATGTTATTGATGTGTAATTTACTAGTATTCGTAGTAGCCCCTGGGTATTTGATACTGGTTCAGTTGCTAAGATTAGTAACTCGGAACAAGAGTTGCAGAATAAACATAGACTAGTTAAGGGTGAGGTGACAATGTGTGTTGGAAATGATTCCAAGGTTGATACAGTCACCATCGCACACTCCCTCTACCTTCGGTCTTAGTGTTGAATCTAAATAAATATTATTTGGTGTTTGCATTGAGCATGAATATGATTTGATCATGTTTATTGCAATACAGTTATTCATTTAAGTCAGAGAATAATTGTTGTTCCGTTTACATGAATAAAACCTTCTATGGTCATACACCCAATGTAAATGGTTTATTGAATCTCGATCGTAGTGATACGCATATTCATAATATTGATGCCAAAAGATACAAAGTTGATAATGATAGTGCAACATACTTGTGGCACTGCCGTTTAGGTCATATTGGTGTAAAGCGCATGATCAAACTCCATGTGGATGGACTTTTGGAATCACTTCATTATGAATCATTTGATACTTGCGAACCATGCCTTATGGGCAAGATGACTAAAACTCCGTTCTCTGGATCAATGAATCGAGCTAATGACTTACTGAAAATAATACATACCGATGTATGCGGTCCGATGAGTGTTGAAGCTCGCGGCGGGTATCGTTATTTTCTCACCTTCACAAATGATTTAAGTAGGTATGGGTATATCTACTTGATGAAACACAAGTCTGAAACATTCGAAAACTTCAAAGAATTCCAGAGTGAAGTGGAGAATCATCGTAAGAAAAATATAAAGTTTCTACGATCTGATCGTAGAGGCGAATATTTGAGTTACGAGTTTGGCCTTCATTTAAAACAATTGTTTCACAACTCACGCCACCTGGAACACCACAGCGTAATGGTGTGTCCGAACATCGTAAACCGTACTTTATTGGATATGGTGTGTTCTATGATGTCTCTTACCGATTTACCATTATCGTTTTAGGGTTATGCATTAGAGACAACCGCATTCACGTTAAATAGGGCATCATGTAAATCCGTTGAGATGACACCATATGAACTGTGGTTTGGCAACAAACCTAAGCTGTCGTTTCTTAAAAGTTTGGGGATGCGACGCTTATGTCAAAAGGCTTCAGTCTGATAAGCTCGAACCCAAATCGGAGTAGTGAATCTTCATAGGATACCCTAAGGAAACAATTGGATACATGTCGGTGTCAAACCGGCAGATCTCGGGGTAGGGGGTCCCGAGCTATGGATTCTCGGATCAATGGTAACAGGAACGAAGGGGACGATGTTTTACCCAGGTTAGGACCCTCTTGATGGAGGTAAAACCCTACTGTAAGTCTGTAACGCCCCGAGACCGTTGCACCAGGTGTCTTCTAGTTATTCGCTGTTGTTGCCTTGGCATTTGTTTGCATGTCATGCATTTCATATCATGTCATCATGTGCATCGCATTTGCGTACGTGTTCGTCTCATGCATCCGAGCATTTTCCCCGTTGTCCGTTTTGCGATCCGACACTCCTATGTCCTCCGGAGCCCCCTTTTGCCTCTTTTCGTGTGCAGGTGTTAAACGTTCTCGGATTGGACCGAGATTTGCCAGGCAGCCTTGGTACACCACCGGTAGACCGCCTGTCAAGTTTCGTGCCATTTGGAGTTCGTTTGATACTCCAACGGTTAACCGAGGAACCATAAAGGCCTCGTGTGTGTTGCAGCCCAACACCCCTCCAAAGTGGCCCAACCCCATCTAAACCCCCTCCATCCTCTCGGCCGTTCGATCACGATCGTGTGGCCGAAAACCGCACTCCATTTGGACTCTCCTAGCTCCCTCCATCTATAAATATGTGCATCTCCCCGAAATTTGCGGATGAACCCTAACCTCCTTCCACCTCGCGCCGCCAGACAAAACCGCCACCGACGGATGTGTCCAACTTCCCCGCGCCGCCGCCACGTGTCGCCTCCTGATTCACCATCGCCCGTGCCCACTTCACCGCCCCTCCCGCGCAGGCCCGCCGGGCCCAGGCGGGGCCCTCCCGGCCCACGCGCCCGGGCCGCCGCTCGCCTCCCGCGCACGCCGGAGTTCGTCGCCGCGCCGCCGCCTACTTCCTCACGCAGCCGCCACCACTTTCGTGCCGCCCGCCACCCGCACTCCGGTGTCGCTCTGCCGTGCCGCACCCGCTCCTCCTCGGCGCCCTCGTCACCGCAAGCACTCCGGCGACCTTCTCCGGCCTCGTCCTCCAGCTCCGGCCGCCGTCCCCATCGTCAACAGTGAAATCCGGTGATCCTTGGTTCGCGTGCCGTCCAGATCCAGATCCAGCTACAGTAAACCCTAGGTTGACTCCTTTTTCCCTAAGTCCCTAACATTTTCATGGCATGTTCATCGCATCATAACTCTGTCATTGTAGCTCCGTTTCGTGCGTGTGGCATATCAGTTTGTTCGTTTGGATATCCTCTTCATTTCATTCCATTGCACCATGCTTGTTTGAGTCCATCTTGATGCCTAAAATGCTGTTGCAAGAGTGCTATAAAATGTTAGTTCCTGATTCTTATCAGATTATGAGCATTTGTCGTTTTTGCCATGATTAATGTGTGTTGCATATGAGCATGAGCTCTACATGTGTTTTGGGCTATGCCATGCCATCTTTACAGGGGTGTATGCCATGTATTTTTATGATCAATATGGTGACTAGCACAAGCATGCAAAGTAGCTCTCGTAATATTGTTGTTTTCAGGATATCAGGGTTTTGGCTAAGTCTTTGTCTGCTGTTATTTTTATGCCATGTATTCATGTTGCTACAGAGAGATCCATGCTTCTTTTGAGTATGTTCAGTAAGGATGATTTGGGCATATGGTTGTGCTCTATCCATCCATGCCCCTGTTTGCATTTATGGAGTACCCTAGCATGACTCAATCTTGCTCTACTTTTGCTATAAAATGTTCCTGGCAGATTGTTTACATGTTAATCAATTTTGCCAAGGTTGTTGTAGTTGATCCAAGCATGCTATGTACTTGTTCTTGCCATGGTTAGCTTCTTGAGCATGTCTTCTTGCTGGTAGTATGCTTATTTTGTCATGCAATGCCTTGTGTTGAGTGAATCAGCTCATAAACATGCCTTCATAATTCTGTTTATGTCATGTCTAGTTTTCTGCTAAGTCTGAATCCGTTAACGAAACTTGCTATGTTTACATGGGTGCCATCATATCTTATGATCCTTTTTGGCTTATGGTCAGTAAGGGATTTTTGTTATATGCTTTGAGTAGATTCATGTCATGCCCTTGTTTTCTATAATCTGGTCCTGTAGCGTGTTGTAATCTTTCTCTGAACTTTGCTTCCTGATGTTATTTCCTGGCATGTTGTTATTTTCACTAAGTCTGTGAAGCTGATATCTTTTGCACTTTTGCCATGCTTGTTTGAACCTTCTATTTTGTGATTTAGCCGTAGCTTAGTGTTCATATTTTTTCAAGTATCTTGAGTAGATCACTTCCATGTGCTTTGTTGCTATGTTTGAGTGTAGTAGCTTAGTTTCTTGTTGCATTCTAGATGGCATCGTGTTGTTAATTGCAGAATTGTGCCATTATCGTTTTGCTTGCCATTTGCAAACCGTGTCTTCGATTCCGGCGATCTTTATATCGATTTCGACCAGAATAATCCCATCTTTTCAGCGGCACTCTTGGTTTTCCAAGTTGAGGCCTGATTCTATCTTTCCCTTCCGAAGCATGCATATGCATTGCATATCACCTCTCACATATCATGCCATGTTTTGCATCATGTTGCTTGCGCATTGCACCGTGATTAATTGTCGGTTCTTTTGCTTGTGTTCTTGCCTTGGGTAGAGCCGGGAGATGAGTACGTGATCGAGGAACCTGTTGAGTATGCTAACGAGGATCAAGCTTTCGTCAACTCTGAGAACTTTGCAGGCAAGATGACCATACCCTCGAAATCACTTCTATCTTTGCTTGCTAGTTGCTCGCTCTATTGCTATGCCGCGATACCTACCACTTGCTATATCATGCCTCCCATATTGCCATGTCCAGCCTCTAACCCACCTTGTCCTAGCAAACCATTGTTTGGCTATGTTACCGCTTTGCTCAGCCCCTCTTATAGCGTTGCTAGTTGCAGGTGAAGATGAAGATGAAGTTTGTTCCATGTTGGAACATGGTTATTGTTGGAATATCACATTATCTCTTATTTAATTAATGCATCTATATACTTGGTAAAGGGTGGAAGGCTCGTCCTTATGCCTGGTGTTTTGTTCCACTCTTGTCATCTTAGTTTCCGTCATACCGGTGTTATGTTCCTTGATTTTGCATTCCTTACGCGGTTGGGTGATAATGGGAACCCCTTGACAGTTCGCCTTGAATAAAACTCCTCCAGCAAGGCCCAACCTTGGTTTTAACATTTGCCACCTAAGCCTTTTTCCCTTGGGTTTCGCGGACTCAAGGGTCATCTTTATTTTAACCCCCCCCCCCCGGGGCCAGTGCTTCTCTAAGTGTTGGTCCAACCTAAGCGATGTCCGGTGCCCCCTGGGCAACCAGGGTCTATGCCAACCCGACGTCTTGCTCATCCGGTGTGCCCTGAGAACGAGATATGTGCAGCTCCTATCGGGATTTGTCGGTACATCCGGGCGGCTTTGCTGGTCTTGTTTTACCATTGTCGAAATGTCTTGTAACCGGGATTCTGAGTCTGATCGGGTCATCCTGGGAGAAGGAATATCCTTCGTTGACCGTGAGAGCTTGTGATGGGCTAAGTTGGGACACCCCTGCAGGGATTTGAACTTTCGAAAGCCGTGCCCACGGTTATGGGCAGATGGGAATTTGTTAATGTCTGGTTGTAGAAAACTTGACACTTGACTTAATTAAAATACATCAACCGCGTGTGTAGCCGTGATGGTCTCTTTTCGGCGGAGTCCGGGAAGTGAACACGGTTCTTGCGTTATGTTTGAACGTAAGTAGTTTCAGGAACACTTCTTGATCGTTATTAGCTTCTCGACCATGCGTTGCTTCTCTTCTCGCTCTCTTTTGCGTATGCTAGTGCTTGCTGCAGCTCCACCTCACTACCCTTTCCTACCTTTAAGCTTAAATAGTCTTGATCGCGAGGGTGTGAGATTGCTGAGTCCCCGTGGCTCACAGATACTTCCAAAACAGTTGCAGGTGCCGATGATACCAGTGCAGATGACGCAACCGAGCTCACGTGGGAGCCCGATGAAGATCTTGTTCATTGTTTTGTTTCTTTTCCGGTTGATCAGTAGTGGAGCCCAGTTGGGGCGATCGGGGATCAATGCATTTGGGGTTGTCTTTATTTTGGTTCCGTAGTCGGACCTTGATTGTATTCTGGATGATGTATGATATTTATGTATTGTGTGAAGTGGAGATTGTAAGCCAACTCTTTATCCCCTTCTTTTTCAGTACATGGGATGTGTAAAGATTACCCCTCTTGCGACATGCCTACTATGCGGTTATGCCTCTAAGTCGTGCTCCGACACGTGGGAAATATAGCCGCATCATGGGTGTTACACCTACGTCCTACTCTTGTTTATATTGATGGAGTATCAAGTACAGAGTTGATCTACCGCGAGATCATATGTTGTGGTCTAAAACCTGAGGGTGTGATGAATAATGTCATAATGATCTATCGAATAGCCTCGCCTCGGTTTATATAATGTACCGGAGGCCTAGGATAACAAGAGTCCTAGTCGAATATGTTGGTGGAGAGGAGTCCTTGTCTTGATCATCAAGTCTTGTGGAATATTCCTTGAATGCGACATGGGTTGCCTGAAGTGGCCCATGAGTAAACTGCCATGGGGGTCCTCGGCCCGATCCACCTAGTCGAGAGACGATGTGGTGAGTACCCCCTAGTCCAGGACACCGTCAGTAGCCCGCTGAACCGGTCTTCAAGTTGGGGACACTCCTCGATTCTTCCGAACTGCTCTTCATCATCGGTCGCCGGTCTTGAAAACTGGTTCAACAAATCTTCCCATCTTCGATCTTGAGGATCACCGAAGTGAGTCCAAAGAGTTTACACGTTGGGTATCCGAGGAGCCCCTTTAAGTTATAGGCTGTTATCAATGCCTCGTTATTTTTACGCCTACCTTGGGTTTGAAGTGTTTCCCATGCAGCGGTGTCCTCTCATGTCCGAGCTCCAATGCGGACTGCATTTGAGGTATCTTTTGCAGCCGAGCACCAACGCCGGACTGCTTTCGAGCTTCAATGCCGGAATGTAACCGAGCTCCGACGCCGGACTGTATCCGAGGTGTCATAGATTACCTTGGTCTTGAAAAATTTAAAAGGGTTCAAATGAGATTAATGCCAGAGATTCCCTCTATGGAGCCAGCCACTTGCAACCGAGCTTTATGCCGGACTGCTTCCGAGGTATCTTTTGCGGTCGAGCACCAATGCCGGACTGTATCCTCGGTGGAGCACCACCTCGGCCATGGGCTGATTGTTATGAATTTGATTCCAAATTGTGCAATGTATTCTCTGCCGAGATGTATAGCCAGTGGCCCTCAAGGTGCGTGTTGGCCTAATATCCAGGATGCACCTGAAGGATAAAATCAAACCACTGACCCTAGTAGCCCCTGAGACTCAGGTCGATTCGTAAAATCAGCTTGAGGATCAACTCCCAGCTCGGCAACATACTTAGGAATAGAAACATGGTGTAATATATTAGAGGAAATAGTGATCGGCGAATGGGCCCTTGAGAGAGGGTTTTGAGAAGTCACCGTAATATATTATCTTGATGCCGGATAAGTCCTAGATGGTACCTATTATTGTCCGAAGACGCGTTTGCGCATAGTCCGGTCTAGCTGAACACTGAGCACTTTAAATTTTCTGTGTTGAATAGGCAATGCAGTAGCCCCCGAGACACTGGTCGGGTGGCAACACAAAATCAGGGGATCGATGTGCCCCTTAATATTAGTGAATGATAAGCCTGAAGCCCAGTAGCCCTGGAGCCTTAATGCGTGCACGGGTGGCCGAATTAAGGATCGATATCCAGAGTAAAATCACAAATTATGTGTAATGATTTTATGTATCCAAGTACTTTACATCATTAATGCTCAGATCTGCACTGTACAAAACTTTGTTGACCGACCATCGGATTCAACCTCCTCGGCCATAAGCCGGGGAGTGTTTGTCATACTTTATAAAGCTGTTATAAGGGCAAAGATTTATGGAAAACAAGGCAATCCGGCCATACGGTTTTATAAACAAAGGTAAGTAGAGAGATATGAAACATCTTCCAAAGAAAATGATCCCACTATCGGTTCCTTTCTTTGGGTTGTCATGTTGATCATGATCATGAAACCTCACCTCCAATCAATGTGGGAGGAAAATATTGAGGATTTAGGTCGGGGAAAGTTCCCGAACTCTATGGCATTAATGAACCAAAATTTTCACTTCCGTCATTGCCGACCAATTATATCCTTTAAGATCGCTAGCTTTCGGCTTCACCCAGTCTGAGGTACTAACTCGGATGACCCGGTAGTAACAATCACAGAGGTGCTCCCTTTACCGCCTAGCTGAACAATCGGGAACATAGGGGTAAGCACAGGAGCCAGGCAACCCAGCTTGGCCAAAATCTTAAGTCAAATTGATGCATATTTTTATAACAATGATTGCGGAAGGCAACCCTCGTATATTAAATACAAATGCCGATGATATGTTTATTTTGACTCCATTGCGACCATTTGTCAGTTGAAAGTGGCCCATCATCGGCTTCCACCCCCTTGTAGATGCTACACAGGGTGTTTTCGCAATAACAAAACAACCCTTAGCCGACGTCTCGGTGCCCGAAGGCGGTTGTGTTAGCGGAAACGAGGCAATCAGATATGCGGGCTTTATAACTTTCACTTAGTCATGGGAGCTTAAAGTTGGGAGGCCAGTAAGCCCCCGGTTAGTGTTCAGCAACAGTCGAGGTCAAGCCGTAAACACTTTGGCCAATGTTATGAACGCCGTCATTTAACACGTGGTGACCTCTATCGATCTTATAGTTTAATACAATCATCAGATCGCTGACCAGTTTGCGCTTATTGTGACAGTCAGTTTTTGGCTTTCTCCACTAAGGTGCTTAACCATGCTAGCTGGAAGAACAATCGCAGTGGTTCTCCCTTTGCGCAGCTAGCTGGAAGAACAATCGCAGTGGTTCTCCCTTTGCGCAGCTAGCTGAACAAAGAGGAACGTAGGAGGCAAGCACAGGAGCCGGGCAACCCAACTATTGACTGAAGACACAATTCGGAACTGATGCATATAAAGCAACATCCGAGAACATTTTTTCGAGGACACCTCGGAGTACCTTGGCTTTTGGTGGGTTCGGCTCAAGTCGCAGCCCCCTGTTGATATTGTCGATGCTTAAAAAGTGTCCGACAGTGTACTGTGGGACTTATGCTCGGACCCAACACCGAGGTGCAGGTTGGCAGAAAAAATGCCAAACTATGGGTCGAAAAAGATTTCCCAAACTGGATTATTACGCTGGGTACCTCGGTCAAGAGGATGTCCCGCCTCATAAAAAAGGCACACAAATAGATCAAAAAGTGCCATAAGCTTAAAAAACCAAAAAACTTATGCGGAAATTCTACGTCCGAACTAAATCAATTTTTTGTGCCAATCCAAAAATTGGTCTTAAAATTAGTTTGTGCTTCCGTCGTGCTTTAACATGAAACATCCGATCTTAAGACGTCGAGTGGGTCAGCCTTCGGCTTCAACCTCATATCCCAAAGGCGGAGTGATACGTGTCCAACGTATCTATAATTTTTTGATTGCTCCATGCTATATTATCTACTGTTTTGGGCAATATTGGGCTTTATTATCCACTTTTATATTATTTTTGGGACTAACCTATTAACCGGAGGCCCAGCCCAGATTTGCTCTTTTATGCCTATTTTAGTGTTTCGAAGAAAAGGAATATCAGACGGAGTCAAAACGGAACGAAATCAACTAGAGAAGTTATTTTTGGAACGAAAGCCACCCGATGGACTTGGACCCCACGTCAAGGAAGGAAGGAGGAGCTCACGAGGGTAGGGGCACGCCCACCCCCCTGGGGCGCGCCCCCCTGCCTCGTGGAGCCCTCGTGGCTCCCCTGACGTGCTTCTTCTGCCTATATAACTCCATATACCCTAAAACTTCCAGAACAGAGATTAGATCGAGAGTTCCGCCGCCAGAAGCCTCCGTAGCCACCGAAAGCCAATCTAGACCCGTTCTGGCACCCTGCCGGAAGGGGAATCCTTCTCCGGTGGACATCTTCATCATCCCGGTGCTATCCATGACGAGGAGGGAGTAGTTCTCCCTTGGGGCTAAGGGTATGTACCAGTAGCTATGTGTTTGATCTCTCTTTCTCTCTCTCTCGTGTTCTTGATTTGGCACGATCTTGATGTATCGCGAGCTTTGCTATTATAGTTGGATCTTATGTTTCTCCTCCCCCTCTTCTCTCTTGTAATGAATCGAGTTTCCCCTTTGAAGTAATCTTATCGGATTGAGTCTTTAAAGATTTGAGAACACTTGATGGATGTCTTGCCGTGGATATCTGTGGTGACAATGGGATACCACGTGCCACTTGATGTATGTTTTGGTGACCAACTTGTGGGTTCCGCCCATGAACCTATGCATAGGGGTTGGCACACGTTTTCGTCGTGATTCTCCGGTAGAAACTTTGGGGCACTCTTCGAGGTCCTTTGTGTTGGTTGAATAGATGAATCTGAGATTGTGTGACGCATATCGTATAATCATACCCATGGATACTTGAGGTGACATTGGAGTATCTAGGTGACATTAGGGTTTTGGTTGATTTGTTTCTTAAGGTGTTATTCTAGTACGAACTCTAGGGCTGTTTGTGACACTTATAGGAATAGCCCAACGGATTGATTGGAAAGAATAACTTTGAGGTGGTTTCGTACCCTACCATAATCTCTTCGTTCGTTCTCCGCTATTAGTGACTTTGGAGTGACCCTTTGTTGCATGTTGAGGGATAGTTTTATGATCCAATTATGTTAGTATTGTTGAGAGGACTTACACTAGTGAAAGTATGAACCCTAGGCCTTGTTTCCACACATTGCAATACCATTTATGCTCACTTTTATTATTAGTTACCTTGCTATTTTTATATTTTCAGATTACAAAAACTATTATCTACTATCCATATACCACTTGTATCACCATCTCTTCGCCGAACTAGTGCACCTATACAATTTACCATTGTATTGGGTGTGTTGGGGACACAAGAGACTCTTTGTTATTTGGTTGCAGGGTTGCTTGAGAGAGACCATCTTCATCCTACGCCTCCTACGGATTGATAAACCTTAGGTCATCCACTTGAGGGAAATTTGCTACTGTCCTACAAACCTCTGCACTTGGAGGCCCAACAACGTCTACAAGAAGAAGGTTGTGTAGTAGACATCAAGCTCTTTTCTGGCGCCGTTGCCGGGGAGGTTAGCGCTTGAAGGTATATCTTTAGATCTTGCAATCGACTCTTTTAGTTTCTTGTTTTATCACTAGTTTAGTTTATAAAGAACTATAAAAATGGAATTAAGTTTGTCTCATACGCTTCACCTTTTTAATATCTTTCGTGAGTATGATGGAAAGGATAATTCTGCTCAAGTGCTAGAAGAAGAAATCTATAAAATGTTTGGCACTAAATATTTGAATGATGAGCATGATTACAATGTTGTTAGTATGAATTCCTTGAATATCCATGATGCTAATGATATGCAAAGCCACAAGCTTGGGGAAGCTATATTTGATGAAGATGATATTTTTTGTCCCCCAAGTTTTGATGAGCAAATTTGTTATGATGAAAGCATGCCTCCTATTTATGATGATTATATTGATGAAAGTGGTTTGGGAGAGGTCATGACTTTATTTAGTAATGATTCCACTATTCCGGAAGAGGTTCCAATTGATTATGAGAACAAAGTTGCTATCTATGATGATTATTGTGATGACACGTATGCTTTAAAGAATAATGATAACCATGAACTTGTCATCTTGATCTTAATTTTCAATCACATGATAGTTATTTTGTTGAGTTTGCTCCCATTATTATCCATGAGAAGAAATTTGCCTATGTGGAGAGTAGTAAATTTTCTATGCTTGTAGATCATGAAAAGAATGTTTTAGGTGCTGGTTATATTGTTGAATTCATTCGTGATGCTACTGAAAATTATTATGAGAGAGGATCATATGCTTCTACATATTGCAATAATATCAAGTTTCCTCTCTATGTGCTTAAAGTTTTGAAGTTACGCTTGTTTTACCTTCCTATGCAAGTTGATTCTTGTTCCCATAAGTTTTTTGCTCACAAAATCCCTATGCATAGGAGGCATGTTAGACTTAAATGTGCTAGTCATATTCTTCATGATGCTCTCTTTATGTTACAATTCTTATCTTTTATATGAGCATCATTGAAATCATCATGCCTAGCTAGGGGCGTTAAACGATAGCGCTTGTTGGGAGGCAACCCAATTTTATTTTTATTACTTGATTTTTGTTCCTGTTTAGTAATAAATAATTCATCTAGCCTCTGTTTAGATGTGGTTTTATGCTTTTAATTAGTGTTTGTGCCAAGTAGAACCTTTGGGAAGACTTTGGGATAGTATTGTTGATCATGCTGTAAAAAACAGAAACTTTAGCGCTCACGAGAATTGCTGCCATTTTTATTTGGAGAGTGCTATTTAGTTAATTCTTTTTGCAGGTGATTAATAGATAAATTCCTCAGGTCCAGAAATTTGTTTGAGAATTTTATGAGTTACAGAAGTATACGTTTTATCAAGATTACTACAGACTGTTCTGTTTTTGTCAGATTCTGTTTTTCATGTGTTGTTTGCTTATTTTGATGAATCTATGGCTAGTAAAATAGTTTATAAACCATAGAGAAGTTGGAATACAGTAGGTTTAACACCATTATAAATAAAGAATGAGTTCATTACAGTACCTTGAAGTGGTGATTTATTTTCTTATACTAACGGAGCTTACGAGTTTTCTGTTAAGTTTTGTGTTGTGAAGTTTTCAAGTTTTGGGTAAGGATTCGATGGACTATGGAATAAGGAGTGGTAAGAGCCTAATCTTGGGGATTCCCAAGGCATCCCAAGGTAATATTCAAGGACAACCAAGAGCCTAAGCTTGGGGATGCCCCGGAGGGCATCCCCTCTTTCGTCTTCATTCATCGGTAACTTTACTTGGAGCTATATTTTTATTCGCCACATGATATGTGTTTTGCTTGGAGCATCAATTTATTTTGTTAGGATTTTCTTGCTGTTATTTAGAATAATGTTTTGCATCTCTTATTTCCATAAAAGTGGCATTGATAGCGTTTACTATGCCTATGTTACAAGTATACATGTTGCTGTTTGAAAACAGAAAGTTTACCGCTGTTGCAATAATTCCCTAGAAAAGCAAGAATGTGATAAAATGTTTAAACCTTTTTCATATTAAGCTATGATAAATTTACTACAGTGGTAATTTTTGTTCATAATTTTTGGATCTAGGGAAGTATGGATGTTGCAGCATTCTTTACAGACTATCCTGTTTAGGCAGATTGCTGTTATGTTTGCATTGTTTGCATATGTTTGCTTCTTTAATGATTCTATTTGAGGATAGGACTATTAAATATGCAGAGGCATTTAGTATGCAATGTTGAATAATAATTTTAGTGATTTGCTACAGTAGAGTATGATAAGGTTTTTGCAATGGTTTATACTAACTTATCTCACGAGTCCTTGTTGAGTTTTGTGTGGATGAAGCTTTTGAGATTTAGGGAGACCGTGATATGAGAGGAATTAAGGGGAAACAAAAGCTCAAGCTTGGGGATGCCCAAGGCACCCCAAGATAATATTTCAAGAAGTCTCAAGCATCTAAGCTTGGGGATGCCCCGGTTGGCATCCCACCTTTCTTCTTCAACAATTATCGGTTAGTTTCGGTTGATCCTAAGTTTTTGCTTCTTCACATGATGTTTGCTATTCTTAGATGTCATTTTACTTTGCTTTGCTTGCTGTTTGAATAAAGTACCAAGATCTGAAATTATTAAATGTTATATAGTCTTCACATAGTTGCATAATTATTCGACTACTCATTGATCTTCACTTATATCTTTCGGAGTAGTTTGTCATTTGCTCTAGTGCTTCACTTATATCTTTTAGAGCATGGTGGTAGTTTTATTTTGAAGAAATAGATGAAATCTCATGCTTCACTTATATTATTTTGAGAGTCTTAAATAGCATGGTAATTTTCTTAAAATCCTAATATGCTAGGTATTCAAGAGTAATAAAAATTCTCTTATGAGTGTGTTGAATACTAAGAGAAGTTTGATGCTTGATGATTGTTTTGAGATATAGAGGTAATAATATCAAATTCGTGCTAGTTGAGTAGTTGTGAATTTGAGAGATACTTGTGTTGAAGTTTGTGATTCCCGTAGCATGCACGTATGGTGAACCGTTATGTAACGAAGTCGGAGCATGAGGTGTTTATTGATTGTCTTCCTTATGAGTGGCGGCCGGGGACGAGTGATGGTCTTTTCCTACCAATCTATCCCCCTAGGAGCATGCGCGTAGTACTTTGTTTCGACAATTAATAGATTTTTGCAATAAGTATGTGAGTTCTTTATGACTAATGTTGAGTCTATGGATTATACGCACTCTCACCCTTCCACCTTTGCTAGCCTCTCTAGTACCGCGCAACTTTCGCCGGTACCATAAACCCACCATATACCTTCCTCAAAATAGCCACCATACCTACCTATTATGGCATTTCCATAGCCATTCCGAGATATATTGCCATGCAACTTTCCACTGTTCCATTTATTATGACACGCTTCATCATTGTCATATTGCTTTGCATGATCATGTAGTTGACATTGTATCTGTGGCAAAGCCACCATTCATAATTCTTTCATACATGTCACTCTTGATTCATTGCATATCCCGGTACACCGCCGGAGGCATTCATATAGAGTCATCTTTCTTCTAGTATCGAGTTGTAATTCTTGAGTTGTAAATAAACAGAAGTGTGATGATCACCATTCAATAGAGCATTGTCCCAAAAAAGGCAAAAAAAGGAAAGGCCAAATAAAAAAAGAAAGGCCAAAAAAAGGAAAGGCCAAAAAAAGGGGCAATGCTACTATCCTTTTTCCACACTTGTGCTTCAAAGTAGCACCATGATATAGCGAGTCTCATATGTTGTGCTTCAAAGTAGCACCATGTTCTTCATATAGAGAGTCTCATATGTTGTCACTTTCATATACTAGTGGGAATCTTTCATTATAGAACTTGGCTTGTATATTCCAATGATGGGCTTCCTCAAAATGCCCTAGGTCTTCGTGAGCAAGCGAGTTGGATGCACACCCACTAGTTTCTTTTGTTGAGCTTTCATACACTTATATCTCTAGTGCATCCGTTGCATGGCAATCCCTACTCACTCACATTGATATCTATTGATGGGCATCTCCATAGCCCATTAATACGCCTAGTTGATGTGAGAATATCTTCTCCTTTTTTGTCTTCTCCACAACCACCATTCTATTCCACCTATAGTGCTATGTCCATGGCTCACGCTCATGTATTGCGTGAAGATTGAAAAAGTTTGAGAACATCAAAAGTATGAAACAATTGCTTGGCTTGTCATCGGGGTTGTGCATGACTTAAATATTTTGTGTGGTGAAGATGGAGCATAGCCAGACTATATGATTTTGTAGGGATAGCTCTCTTTGGCCATGTTATTTTGAGAAGACATGATTGCTTTATTAGTATGCTTGAAGTATTATTATTTTTATGTCAATATTAAACTTTTGTCTTGAATCTTATGGATCTGAATATTCATGCCACAATTAAGAAGAATTACATTGAAATTATGCCAACTAGCATTCCACATCAAAAATTATCTTTTTATCATTTACCTACTCGAGGACGAGCAGGAATTAAGCTTGGGGATGCTTGATACGTCTCCAACGTATCTATAATTTTTTATTGCTCCATGCTATATTATCTACTGCTTTGGGCAATATTGGGCTTTATTATCCACTTCTATATTATTTTTGGGACTAACCTATTAATCGGAGGCCCAACCCAGATTTGATGTTTTATGCCTATTTCAGTGTTTCAAAGAAAAGGAATATCAGATGGAGTTGAAACGGAATGAAATCAACTACAGAAGTTATTTTTGGAACGAAAGCCACCCGATGGACTTGGACCCCACGTCAAGGAAGGAAGGAGGAGCTCACGAGGGTAGGGGGCGTGCCCACCCCCCTGGGGTGCGCCCCCTGCCTCATGGGGCCCTTGTGGCTCCCCTGACGTGCTTCTTCTGCCTATATAACTCCATATACCCTAAAACTCCCAGAACAGAGATTAGATCGAGAGTTCCGCCGCCAGAAGCCTCCGTAGCCACCGAAAGCCAATCTAGACCCGTTCCGGCACCCTGCCGAAGGGGGAATCCTTCTCCGGTGGACATCTTCATCATCCCGGTGCTCTCCATGACGAGGAGGGAGTAGTTCTCCCTCGGGGCTGAGGGTATGTACCAGTAGCTATGTGTTTGATCTCTCTCTCTCGTGTTCTTGATTTGGCACGATCTTGATGTATCGCGAGCTTTGCTATTATAGTTGGATCTTATGTTTCTCCTCCCCCTCTTCTCTCTTGTAATGAATCGAGTTTCCCCTTTGAAGTAATCTTATCGGATTGAGTCTTTAAAGATTTGAGAACACTTGATGTATGTCTTGCGATGGATATCTGTGGTGACAATGGGATACCACGTGCCACTTGATGTATGTTTCGGTGACCAACTTGCGGGTTCCGCCCATGAACCTATGCATATGGGTTGGCACACGTTTTCGTCGTGATTCTCCGATAGAAACTTTGGGGCACTCTTCGAGGTCCTTTGTGTTGGTTGAATAGATGAATCTGAGATTGTGTGACGCATATCGTATAATCATACCCACGGATACTTGAGGTGACATTGGAGTATCTAGGTGACATTAGGGTTTTGGTTGATTTGTTTCTTAAGGTGTTATTCTAGTACGAACTCTAGGGCTGTTTGTGACACTTATAGGAATAGCCCAACGGATTGATTGGAAAGAATAACTTTGAGGTGGTTTCGTACCCTACCATAATCTCTTCGTTCGTTCTCCGCTATTAGTTACTTTGGAGTGACTCTTTGTTGCATGTTGAGGGATAGTTTTATGATCCAATTATGTTAGTATTGTTGAGAGGACTTACACTAGTGAAAGTATGAACCCTAGGCCTTGTTTCCACACATTGCAATACCGTTTATGCTCACTTTTATTATTAGTTACCTTGCTGTTTTTATATTTTCAGATTACAAAAACTATTATCTACTATCCATATACCACTTGTATCACCATCTCTTCGCCGAACTAGTGCACCTATACAATTTACCATTGTATTGGGTGTGTTGGGGACACAAGAGACTCTTTGTTATTTGGTTGCAGGGTTGCTTGAGAGAGACCATCTTCATCCTACGCCTCCTACGGATTGATAAACCTTAGGTCATCCACTTGAGGGAAATTTGCTACTGTCCTACAAACCTCTGCACTTGGAGGCCCAACAACGTCTACAAGAAGAAGGTTGTGTAGTAGACATCACGGAGTACTTCTCGTTAGGCCAGTTTAGCGAACTAAACTTGAGCGGTCATTGGAGAGAAAATGGGCCATCCGGCTATTGACCACACACTCGCGTCGAAAAAGGAGTGATAGAAAATGACTTTGCAATGACTAGGAAGAAAACACATTTACTATAAAACGGCTCATATAAATTTAAGAGCCCCCAGTAAACTTGGCTAAGAGAAGTGTTTTTAACAAATAACGTATGTGAGCATGGTCAAACTGAACACAGATTAAAAAATTTAAAACTTTGAGCATAAAAGCGACTTAGCTGGTTGATGTGTTCGACATTAATGACGCGGTTCGAGCTTACGGCAGGACGAGGTCCCAGCCCCCAAGCCGGTCCCGAGGTGGCAGAGCAAAGAGCTCGACGCTTTGAAGTGGCGAAATAGCACGGCCGATGCAGGCCGCAGTTTGACGCCGAAGTACCCAGCTTGGGTTAATGAAGTGATGACGAAGCCCCCGGTCCAGCCTAGGTGACATGGTATGTCGATACGTCGAGGTGACAGCGCTGGCCAATCCGGATCATTTACATGTGCACAGAAGATAGTGCAAGCCGGAGATAATATTAATAATTTTTCTTAATAAAAGTTGCATGATTAATAATTTATGCAAAGTGAGTAATAAAAGAAATATGGCCCATCGCCAAACACCCGACGAGGTAGGACCCCCTTGATGATGTCAAAGTCCCCGAGGCAACCGAACATGTAGGTATGGCAATTCAATCAACAAGGTGATCATGCGAGCCGATTTATGCCAATTGGGATGACGATGTTGCTTGCCGAAGTGACCGCGTGACGCAGTCGAAGTCGATCACCTACACACATAAAATAGTGCGGTCCAAAAAAATAATATAAATATATATAAAATCCTTGCATAATTGCTTTTCGCAAAAATAATTTATTTAAATAGGTGTGGCCGGGCGCCGAAGTCAATGTTTATGCAGGGCGTCGACGTGACACGGCGAAGGCGTGGCAAAGCCTGAATTCACAGGCCGGTCCAAGTTCCGGATTCGGCATTCATCGAACTGTATACGGAAACTGACCGAACCACCATGCGACCGTCGTTAATGCGGCCACCATTTGACAGACCTGGTTTATCTGTTATAGCAACATGAAGAAAGATTACTCCCAAAATTGGGACTAGATTCGCACACCCATTGCCTATTGGGCGATGAAGGGACGGCATGGCGATGATGGCAAAGGTCGGCTCGCCGAGGCAAAGCCCCTGGTCCAGCTAATGTGACAAAGCTAGTCGGTTGGTGAATGTCGAAGTCTCCAGAGTAGGCTGATGAAGAGATGGCGAAGCCCCCGGTCTAGGCCGAGGTAACGGAGCAGGTCAGTAAGGAGATGTTGCAGCTGCCATGTCAGCCGAGGTATTGAAGCAGTTCGGCGTGATGGACATCAACTTGAAGAAGCAACAGTGCGGCCATGCCGACGCTGGTCATAACTTGTGACGCGGTGAAAGCCGGATTGATGAAGTGACCGAGCGGCGATGTCGGCGCGCCTGGCCCATGCAATCCTTGAGGCGATGGTGTTGGTGATAATTTAGTATTCGTTATGTTGAAATCTTTTTCGGCTTGTCGAGCTGATGATCTGGTAAGGTTGGGCTCGGCTTGATGAAGTGATGATCTGTCTAGCGCAGGTCGGCAGACGTGGATAAAAGGCTGGTTTGACACCGGCGTGACGACGAAGATTACCTCCGAAAAGGAGCAAAATTTGTGAGCGTGTGTTCATAAACAAAACACAATACCCTACAAAGATATCCTTCCAAAAGGGTTGTCCAATATCCCGTTCATGAAGAAAGATGAACTCGGGTCGGATTCGTATTCGCGCAGAAAACAGATCCAAAAAGTGATGCACTAATCGGAAGGTTCCCAGAGTTTGAACGGTCGGATCGAGCTGAAATTTTGAGAGGCGGTAGATATAGGAATTATGCAGCCGATCAATGGCTGGATCTTCCAAAGGACGTCTGATCTAGATGTTGGGCGCCACTCTCCAAACTCATCCAGATTCCCGTCCAGATTCGACAGGGCTCCAGTATATCGGAGATCAGCGGAGATTGCTCTATCAGAACGCGGCGAAATTTTACTGTGTTGTTGTAGACTCAATTCCGCACAATTCCACCAAAGGAATCG
The DNA here is from genome assembly GCF_002162155.2 of Triticum dicoccoides. Classification (NCBI taxonomy): domain Eukaryota; kingdom Viridiplantae; phylum Streptophyta; class Magnoliopsida; order Poales; family Poaceae; genus Triticum; species Triticum dicoccoides. The sequence goes on from NC_041388.1 coordinate 331,804,437, forward strand.
TCAAAGCGATGCTCGAGGAGGTGGTGGTAGGGGATACAAGTTTGTTGTTCGGAAAAACAGCACGGTCGCTCGAGGGCAATATTGACGTTGAGCCCCTGAGCTCCATGGATGATTCCTACATGATCATGATAGAGATCGGAGTTGATGTTGATGAAGGACCTCATCCGAACTGGACGATTGAAGGCAGGGCACAGTCCTTGGTCAAACCAAGGTGACCAGTCGAGCCGGTGACGAAGACGCCGACATCGCAGTTGATCTGCAGTCGAGCCATTGATCTTTTGCCGATCACATACCGGAACTCTCAATGAAAGCGCCATTGTCGGTGTAAAAACCAGCAGATCTCGAGGTAGGGGGTCCCGAGCTGTGGATTCTCATATCAATGGTAACAGGAACGAAGGAGACGATGTTTTACTCAGGTTCGGGCCCTCTTGATGGAGGTAAAACCCTACGTCTTGCTCTTGTTTATATTGATGGAGCATCAAGTACAAAGTTGATCTACCGCGAGATCATATGGTGTGGTTTAAAACCTGAGGTTATGATGAATAATGTCATAATGATCTATCGACTAGCCTGGCTTCGACTTATATAATGTACCGAAGGCCTAGGATAACAAGAGTCCTAGTCGAATACGTTGGTGGAGAGGAGTCCTTGTCTTGATCATTATGTCTTGTGGAATATTCCTTGAATGCGACATGGGCTGCCCTAAGTGGCCCATGAGTAAACCGCCATGGGGGTCCTCGGCCCGATCCACCTGGTCGGGAGACAACATGGTGAGTACCCCCTAGTCCAGGACAACGTTAGTACACCTTCTACCACAAATCCGAAGGCAAGATCTTGGTTGCCAAGAATGGAACCTTTCTAGAGAAGGAATTTCTCTCGAAAGAAGTGATGGGAGGAAACTAGAAGTTGATGAGGTAATCGTACCTTCTCTCGAATTGGAAAATAGCACATCAGAGAAATCTATTCCCGTGATGCCTACACCAACTAGAGAGGAAGCAAATGATAATGATCAGGAAACTACAGATCAAGTTGCTACGGAACCTCGTAGGTCAACCAGAGCATGATCCACACCAGAGTGGTACCGTAATCCTGTCCTGGAAGTCATGTTACTAGAACAAGGCGAACCTACGAACTATGAAGAAGCTATGAGGAGCCCAGATTCCGACAGATGGCTTGAGGCCATGAAATTTGAGATTGGATCCATGTATAAGAACAAAGTGTGGACTTTGGTGGACTTGCCCAAGGATCGGCAAGCCATAGAAAATAAATGGATCTTCAAGAAGAAGACTGGCGCTGATGGTAATGTTGCTGTCTACTAAGCTCAACTTGTCACGAAAGGTTTTCGACAAGTTCAAGGAGTTGACTATAATGAGACTTTCTCACTCGTAGTGATGCTTATGTCCGTCTGAATCATGTTAGCAATTGCCGCATTTTATGATTATGAAATCTGGCAAATGGATGTCAAAACTGCATTCCTTAATGGATATCTTAAAAAACAGTTGTATATGATGCAACCAGAAGGTTTTGTCGATCCTAAAGGTGCTAACAAAGTGTGCAAGATCCAGGAATCTATCTATGGACTGGTGCAAGCATCCCGAAGTTGGAATATGTGCTTTGATGAGGTTATCAAAGCATATGGTTGTATACAAAATTACGGTGAAGCTTGTATTTAGAAGAAAGTGAGTGGGAGCTCTGTAGCATTTCTGATATATATGTGGATGACATATTGCAGATTGGAAATGATATAGAATTTCTGGATAGCATAAAAGGATACTTGAATAAGAATTTTTCAATGAAAAACCTCGATGAAGCTGCTTACATATTAGGCATTAAAATCTATAGGGATAGATCGATACGCTTAATAGGACTTTCACAATGTACATACCTGATAACCCACAAGTATAGGGGATCGCAACAGTTTTCGAGGGTAGAGTATTCAACCCAAATTTATTGATTCGACACAAGGGGAGCCAAAGAATATTCTCAAGTATTAACAGTTGAGTTGTCAATTTAACCACACCTGAAAGACTTAATATCTGCAGCAAAGTATTTAGGAGCAAAGTAATATGGAATTAATCGGTAACGATGGCAAAAGTAAAAGTATTAGTTTTGTAGTGATTGTAACAGTGGCAACGAAAAAGTAAATAAGCAAAGATCAATATATGAAAAGCTCGTAGGCAATGGATCTGTGATGGATAATTATGTCGGATGTGATTCCTCATGCAACAGTTATAACATAGAGTGACACGGAACTAGCTCCAGTTCATCAATGTAATGTAGGCATGTATTCCGAATATAGTCATATGTGCTTATGGAAAAGAACTTGCATGACATCTTTTGTCCTACCCTCCCGTGGCAGCGGGGTGATAACCAACAAGTATAGGGGATCGCAACAGTTTTTGAGGGTAGAGTATTCAACCAAATTTATTGATTCGACGCAAGGGGAGCCAAAGAATATTCTCAAGTATTAACAGTTGAGTTGTCAATTCAACCGCACTTGAAAGACTTAATATCTGCAGCAAAGTATTTAGTAGGAAAGTAATATGATAGTAGCGGTAACGGTAGCAAAAGTAACAGTAGCGGTTTTGTAGTAATTGTAACAGTGGCGACGGAAAAGTAACTAAGCAAAGATCAATATGTGAAAAGCTCGTAGGCAGTGGATCAGTGATGGATAATTATGCCGGATGCAATTCCTCATGCAATAGTTATAACATAGGGTGACACAGAACTAGCTCCAATTCATCAATGTAATGTAGGCATGTATTCCAAATATAGTCATGCGTGTTTATGGAAAAGAACTTGCATGACATCTATTGACTTGCAATATAGGATCAAGAACTCACATATATTCATGAAAACATAATAGGTTCAGATCTGAAATCATGGCACTCGGGTCATAGTGACAAGCATTAAGCATAACAAAGTCATAGCAACATCAATCTCAGAACATAATGGATACTAGGGATCAAACTCTAACAAAACTAACTTGATTACATGATAAATCTCATCCAACCCATCACCTTCCAGCAAGCCTACGATGGAATTACTCACGCGCGGCGGAGAGCATCATGAAATTGGTGATGGAGGAAGGTTGATGATGACGATGGCGACGGATTCCCCTCTCCAGAGCCCCGAACGGACTCCAGACCAGCCCTCCCGAGAGAGATTAGGGCTTGGCGGCGGCTCCATATCGTAAAACATGATGAATCCTTCTCCCTGATTTTTTCTCCCCGAACATGAATATATAGAGTTGGAGTTGAGGTCGGTGGAGCACCAGGGGGCCCACGAGGCAGGGGGCATGCCCCCCCACCCTCGTGGACAGGGTGTGGCCCCCCTGGCCTTGATTCTTTCGCCATTATTTTTTATATATTCCAGAAATATTCTCTGTTGATTTTTAGATCATTCCAGAACTTTTATTTCTGCACAAAAATAACACCATGGCAATTCTGCGGAACACAACGTCAGTCCGGGTTAATTCCATTCAAATCATGCAAGTTAGAGTCCAAAACAAGGGCAAAGGTGTTTGGAAAAGTAGATACGATGGAGACGTATCAACTCCCCCAAGCTTAAACCTTTGCTTGTCCTCAAGCAATTCAGTTGACAAACTGAAAGTGATAAAGAAAAACTTTTACAAACTTTGTTTGCTCTTGTTGTTGTAAATATGTAAAGCTAGCATTCAAGTTTTCAGCAAAGATTATGAACTAACCATATTCACAATAACATTTAGGTCTCTTGTTTACTCATATCAATGGCATAATAAACTAGCGAGCAATAATAATATGATATTACACTTTCTCAAAACAATCATGATATGATATAATAAGATGGTATCTCGCTAGCCCTTTCTGAGACCGCAAAACATAAATGTAGAGCACCTCTGAAGATCAAGGGCTGACTAGAAATTGTAATTCATGTTAAAAGAGATCCATTCACAGTCATACTCAATGTAAACTAATAATAATACATGCAAATGACAGCGGTGCTCTCCAACTGGTGCTTTTTAATAAGAGGATGATGACTCAACATAAAAGTAAATATATAGCCCCTTTGTAGAGGGAAGCAGGGATTTGTAGAGGTGCCAGAGCTCGGTTTTGAAATAGAGATGAATAACATTTTGAGCGGTATACTTTCATTTTCAACATAACAACTGAGAGATCTCGATATATTCCATGCTACACACATTATAGGCGGTTCCCAAATAGAATGGTAAAGTTTATACTCCCCCTACCACCAACAAACATCAATCCGTGGGTTGTCCGAAACAATGGGTGGCTCCAACTAACAACAATCCTGGGGGAGTTTGGTTTGCAATTATTTTGATTTGATTTGAGCATGGGACTGGGCATCCCGGTTACCAGCCATTTTCTCGTGAGTGAGGAGCGGAGTCCACTCCTCTTGAGAATAACCCGCCTAGCATGGAATATATAGACAACCCTAGTTGATACATGAGCTATTCGAGCATACAAAACAGAATTTCATTTGAAGGTTTAGAGTTTGGCACATACAAATTTACTTGGAACGGCAGGTAGATACCGCATATAGGAAGGTATGGTGGACTCATATGGAATAACTTTTGGGGTTTATGGATTTGGATGCACAAGCAGTATTCCCGCTTAGTACAAGTGAAGGCTAGAAAAAGACTAGGAAGCGACCAGGTAGAGAGCGACAACAGCCATGAACATGCATTAAAATTAATCAACACTGAATGCTAGCATGAGTAGGATATAATTCACCATGAACATAAATATCGTGGAGGCTATGTTGATTTTTTTTCAACTACATGCGTGAACATGTGCCAAGTCAAGCCACTCGAATCATTCAAAGGAGGATACCACCCTATCATACCACATCACAACCATTTTAATAGCATGTTGGCATGTAAGGTAAACCATTATAAACTCCTAGCTACTTAAGCATGGCATGAGCAACTATAATCTCTAATTGTCATTCCAAACATGTTTCATTCATAATAGGCTGAATCAGAAACGATGAACTAATCATATTTACAAAAACAAGAGAGGTCGAGTTCATACCAGCTTCTCTCATCTCAATCAGTTCATCATATATCGTCATTATTGCCTTTCACTTGCACGACCAAACGGTGTGGATAATAATAATAGTGCACGTGCATTGGACTAAGCTGGAATCTGCAAGCATTCAATTCAAGGGAGATGACAAGGTAATATGTGCTCTTTGTTAGATCAACAATAATGCATATGAGAGCCACTCAACATTTTCATCATGGTCTTCTCCTCTCGGCCCCCAAATAAAAGAAAAGAAACAAAACTATTTACACGGGAAAGCTCCCAACAAAAAAAGAAGAACGAGAAATCTTTTTGGGTTTTCTTTTAGTTACTACTACTACAGGTATGGAAAGTAAACTAGCTAAAAGCTAGAACTATTTTTTTGTTTTTCTTAAGGTTTTTCAAACACAGAAGAAGAAACCTTAAAACAAAAAATAAACTAGCATGGATGATATAATGAAAAAGTATGAGCATCGACAACTGGCATGAGTGTGTGAACATGAATATAATGTCGGTGAAAATATGTACTCCCCCAAGCTTAGGCTTTTGGCCTAAGTTGGTCTATGGCCACGGCTGGCCTGGTGGAAATCCAAAGTTGTAATTGGGGTCGTACTGAGATGCGGCAGCTATTGCCACACGAGCTGCAGCTTGGAGGCGTGCTGCCTCCGTCCTCCTCTCATACTCGTTCGCCTCCTCCCTAGTTATAACATATCTCTCTTTTGTCTGAAAGTCAAAGAAAGCAGGAGCAGGGAGAGCAACATGGACGGTGCGCCGTCTGTCAAAGATTAGTCGGTACTGGAGGAACTGATCGTTCCTCTCAACAAACTGATGACGAACCATAGGATTATAATCTAGATAAGCAGGAGGCAATTCAATATCATTCTCATGTATGGGTATCTCAAGAAAATTAGCTACACGAGTTGCATAAATTCCACCAAACAAGTCTCAACTTAAACTATTAAGATGCAACCTCCGTGCAACAATAACCCCCAAGTTGTATTGTTTATCACCCAATACCGCACTCTTGAGGACACTAAGATCTGAAACGCACATGTGGCAAGCCTCATCTTTACCGTTAATGCAATGCATGGCAGGAAAATGAATGCTCCCTATGGTAGCTTGTGTTATTTCTCTAGATTCCCCCACAGTGATACTAGCAAGAAATTCTTTAAATTCATATTTCTGAGGTTCACTAACACTACCCCACTGCAGGAGTTTACAAGCAGTATTAAAATCTTCTAAGTCCATGGTATAAGATTTGTCATAGAGATCAAATAGGTCAGTGTGAGAATTGTGTGATGATGTAAATTTAAACCTTCTCACAAAGGAATCAGTTAAGTGATAATATTGGGGGCACTTATCTGACACGAAGCCCTCAAGTTCAGCATTACACACATAGGCGTCAAATTCCTCCTTAATTCCTGCTTGGACCTTAAAATCTTCAAGCGGCCATTCACAAGGCCGCACTTGAGCTTCTCTTGGTAGTTCATAGTCCGGCTCACGTATCACGGGCCTGGGTCCTTGCTTCCTTGAGGAACCACCTTGGTACATTTTCCTAAACATATTTCTTCCTCTGAAAAATTTCAGAAATTTTGGTGACTCAAAATAAAGGTGAACAAACTCAACAAAATTGATAGTAACTACTCCTACAAGTACCTAGAGGCTATATCATGCATTAAAACTACTTGCGACCATATAAATTTGACATGCAAGCTCAAGAACAGGGTCACCTAAGCAGCAAAAAATTGCAATCAATAAAGCACTAGAACAAAAGCTAATTGGACCATTGGAGGATTCACATACCGAAGAACAATCCCCCAAAGCAGTTTTGTGAATGGAGCTTTGAGCAAGGAGATCAAAAATGGCAGCAAGATGAGCTAGAACTCGGGTTTGAGCTAGTGGGTGATTTTTTTCTAGAGGAAGACGATGTGTGTGGGTGCAAGAATAAGTGGAGGGGGCCCACGTGGGGTCCACGAGGCAGGGGGTGCGCCCAGGGGGTAGGGCGCGCCCTCCACCCTCGTGGGCACATGGTGAGGCCCCCTTGTGTGTTCTCAGTGCCAACAATTCTTAAATATTCCAAAAAATCATATTTCATTTTCGGGACATTTGGAGAACTTTTATTTTCGGGGTATTTTTTATTGCAAGGATAATTCAGAAAACAGACAGAAAATACTATTTTTGCTTTATTTAAACTAAATAACAGAAAGTAAAAAGAGGTACAGAAGGTTGTGCTTTCTAACTTCATCCATCTCATGCTCATCAAAAGGAATCCACTAACAAGGTTGATCAAGTCTTGTTAACAAACTCTTTCCGAATAACATGAAACTGGAGAATTTTCGAATAACACTAGGTTACCTCAACGGGGATATGCACATCCCCAACAATAAGAATATCATATTTCTTCTTGATGGTAGGAAGAGGAAATTCAAAACCTCCAATAATAATCATTCGAATTTTTCCAATAGAATTGATGTTGTGGACTTGAGGTTGTTTCCTCTAAAAGTGTACTGTATGCTCATTACCATTAACATGAAAAGTGACATTGCCTTTGTTGCAATCAATAACAGCCCCTGTAGTATTCAAAAAGGGTCTTCCAAGAATAATGGACATACTATCGTCCTCGGGAATATCAAGAATAACAAAGTCCGTTAAAATAGTAACGTTTGCAACCACAACAGGCACATCCTCACAAATACCGATAGGCATAGCAGTTGATTTATCAGCCATTTGCAAAGATATTTTAGTAGGTGTCAACTTATTCAAATCAAGTCTACGATATAAAGAGAGAGGCATAACACTAACACCGGCTCCAAGATCACATAAAGCAGTTTCAACATAGTTTTTTTAATGGAACATGGTATAGTTGGTACTCCTGGATCTCCAAGTTTCTTTGGTATTCAACCCTTAAAAGTATAATTAGCAAGCATGGTGGAAATTTCAGCTTCCGGTATCTTTATTTTATTAGTAAAAATATCTTTCATGTACTTAGCATAAGGATTCATTTTAAGCATATCAGTTAAACGCATACGCAAAAAGATAGGTCTAATCATTTCAGCAAAGCGCTCAAAATCCTCATCATCCTTTTTCTTGGATGGTTTAGGAGGAAAAGGCATGGGTTTCTGAACCCATGATTCTCTTTCTTCACCGTGCTTCCTAGCAACAAAGTCTCTCTTATCATAACATTGATTCTTTGATTGTGGGTTATCAAGATCAACGGTAGGTTAAATCTCTACATCATTGTCATTGCTAGGTTGAGCATCAACATGAACATTATCATTAACTTTATCACTAGGTTCATGTTCATTACCAGATTGTGTTTCAACATCAGAAATAGAAATATCATTGTGATTCTTAGGTGTGTCAACAACAGGTTCACTAGAAGCATGCAAAGTCCTATCATTTTTCTTTTTCTTCTTCTTAGAAGAACTAGGTGCATCAATATTAGTTCTCTGAGAATCTTGCTCAGTTCTCTTAGGGTGGCCCTCAGGATACAAAGGTTCCTGAGTCATTTTACCCCCTCTAGTCATAACTCTAACCGCATTATCATTTTTATTATTATTTAATTCACTGAGCAAATCATTCTAAGCTTTAAGTACTTGTTCTACTTGAGTGGTAACCATAGAAGCATGTTTACTAATAAGTTTAAGTTCACCTTTAACTCTAGACATATAATCACTCAAGTGTTCAAGCATATAAGCATTACGTTTTAATTGTCTACCAACATAAGCATTGAAGTTTTCTTGTTTAACAATAAAATTATCAAACTCATCCAAGCATTGGCTAGCAGACTTATAACGAGGAATATCACCTTCATCAAATCTATAGAGAGAATTTACCTTTACTACCTGTGTCGGGTTATCAAGACCATGAATTTCTTCAATAGGTGGCAAATTCTTAACATATTCAGCTTTAATACCTTTTTCTTTCATAGATTTCTTTGCCTCTTGCATATCTTCAGGACTGAGAAATAGAATACCCCTTTTCTTCGGAGTTGGCTTAGGAGTTGGTTCAGGAAGTGTCCAATCATTTTCATTACTCAACATATTATTCAATAGCAATTCAGCTTGATCGACTGTTCTTTCCCTGAAAACACAATCAACACAACTATCCAGGTGGTCTCTGGAAGCATCGGGTAGTCCATTATAAAAGATATCAAGTATTTCATTTTTTTGAGAGGATGATCAGGCAAATCATTAAGTAATTGGAGAAGCCTCCCCCAAGCTTGTGGGAGACTCTCTTCTTCAAATTGCACAAAATTATATATTTCTCTTAAGGCAGCTTGTTTCTTATGAGCGGGGAAATATTTAGCAGAGAAGTAATAAATCATATCCTGGGGACTATGCACACAACCATGATCAAGAGAATTAAACCATATTTTAGCATCACCCTTTAATGAGAACGGAAATAACTTAAGGATAAAGTAATAGCGAGTTTTCTCATCATTAGTGAATAGGGTGGCTATATCATTTAATTTAGTAAGATGTGCCACAACAGTTTCAGATTCATAGCCATAAAAAGGATCAGATTCAACCAAAGTAATTAACTCAGGACCAATAAAGAAATCATAATCCTTATCGGAAATACAGATAGCTGAAGTAGCAAAAGCAGGGTCATATTTCATTCTAGCATTCAAAGACTTTTCTTTAAGCTTAGCTAACAGTTTCTTAAGATCATATCTATCGTTGCAAGCTAAGAAATCTCTAGCAGTTTCTTCATCCATAACATAACCCTCAGGTACAACAGGCAATTCATATATAGGGGGAGAATCTTCATCATCACTTCCATCAATATTATCAGTTTCAATAATTTCATTCTCTCTAACCCTAGCAAGTTGTTCATCAAGAAATTCACCTAATGGCACAGTATTATCAAGCATAGAAGTAGTTTCATCATAAGTATCATACAAAGCAGAAGTGGCATCATCAATAACATGCGACATATCAGAATGAATAGCAGGAGTAGGTGTCGCATGTTTACTCAAAACAGAAGGTGAATCAAGTGCATAGCTAGATGGCAGTTCCTTACCTCCCCTCGTAGTTGAGGGAAAAATCTTGGTTCTTTTATCTTTCAAGTTCTTCGTAGTGATCAACAGATATAAATCCCATGTGACTCAAAGAATAGAGCTATGCTCCCCGGCAATGGCGCCAGAAAATAGTCTTGATAACCCACAAGTATAGGGGATCGTAATAGTTTTCGAGGGTAGAGTATTCAACCCAAATTTATTGATTTGACACAAGAGAGCCAAAGAATATTCTCAAGTATTAACAGTTGAGTTGTCAATTCAACCGCACCTGAAAGACGTAATATCTACAGCAAAGTATTTAGTAGAAAAGTAATACGATAGTAGCGGTAACGGTAGCAAAAGTAACAGTAGCAGTTTTGTAGTAATTGTAACAGTGGCAACGGAAAAGTAACTAAGCAAAGATCAATATGTGAAAAGCTCGTAGGCAATGGATCAGTGATGGATAATTATGCCGGATGCGATTCCTCATGCAATAGTTATAACATAGGGTGACACAGAACTAGCTCCAGTTCATCAATGTAATGTAGGCATGTATTCCGAATATAGTCATGCATGCTTATGGAAAAGAACTTGCATGCCATCTTTTGTCCTACCCTCCCGTGGCAGCGGGGTCCTATTGGAAACTAAGGGATATTAAGGCCTCCTTTTAATAGAGTACCGGAACAAAGCATTAACACTTAGTGAATACATGAACTCCTCAAACTACAGTCATCACCGTAGTGCTCCCAATTATTGTCACTTCGGGGTTAACGGATCATAACACATAATAGGTGACTATTGAATTGCAAGATAGGATCAAGAACTCACATATATTCATGAAAACATAATAGGTTCAGATCTGAAATCATGGCACTCGGGCCCTAGTGACAGGCATTAAGTATAACAAAGTCATAGCAACATCAATCTCAGAACATAATGGATACTAGGGATCAAACCCTAACAAAACTAACTCGATTACATGATAAATCTAATCCAACCCATCACCGTCCAACAAGCCTACGATGGAATTACTCACGCATGGCGGTGAGCATCATGAAATTGGTGATGGAGGAAGGTGGATGATGACGATGGCGACGGATTCCCCTCTCCGGAGCCCCGAACGGACTCCAGATCAGCCCTCCCGAGAGAGATTAGGGCTTGGCGGCGGCTCCGTATCGTAAAACGCGATGCATCCTTCTCCTTAATTTTTTTCTCCCTTAACGTGAATATATAGAGTTGGAGTTGAGGTCGGTGGTGCACCAAGGGGCCCACGAGGCAGGGGGCGCACCCAGGGGGTAGGCACGCCCCACCCTCGTGGACAGGTGTGGGCCCCCTGGCCTTGATTCTTTCGCCAGTATTTTTTTATATATTCCAAAAATATTCTCCGTTGATTTTCAGGTCATTCCGAGAACTTTCATTTCTGCACAGAAATAACACCATGGCAATTCTGCTAAAAATAGCGTCAGTCCGGGTTAGTTCCATTCAAATCATGCAAGTTAGAGTCCAAAACAAGGGCAAAAGTGTTTGGAAAAGTAGATACGATGGAGACGTATCACGGGGTCCTATTGGAATCTAAGGGATATTGAGGCCTCCTTTTAATAGAGCACTGGAACAAAGCATTAGTACTTAGTGAATACATGAACTCCTCAAACTGTAGTCATCACCGGGAGTGGTCCCAATTATTGTCACTTTGGAGTTACTGGATCATAACACATAGTAGGTGACTATTGACTTGCAAAATAGGATCAAGAACTCAGATATATTCATGAAAACATAATAGGTTCAGATCTGAAATCATGGCACTCGGGCCCTAGTGACAAGCATTAAGCATAGGAAAGTCAGAGCAACATCAATCTCAGAACATAATGGACACTAGGGATCAAACCCTAACAAAACTAACTCGGTTACATGATAAATCTCATCCAACCCATCACTGTCCAGCAAGCCTATGATGGAATTACTCACGCGCGGCGGAGAGTATCATGAAATTGGTGATGGAGGAAGGTTGATGATGACGATGGCGACGGATTCCCCTCTCCGGAGCCCCGAACGGACTCGAGATCAGCCCTCCCGAGAGAGATTAGGGCTTGGCGATGGCTCCGTATCGTAAAACCCGATGAATCCTTCTCTCTGATTTTTTTCTCCCCAAACGTGAATATATAGAGTTGGAGTTGAGGTCGGTGGAGCATCAGGGGGGCACGAGACAGAGGGTGGGCGCGCCCCCACCCTCGTGGACAGGGTGTGGGCCCCCTGGTGTTTTTTATATATTCCAAAAATATTCTCCGTGAAGTTTCAGGTCATTCCGAGAACTTTTATTTCTGCACAAAAATAACACCATGGCAATTCTGCTAAAAACAGCGTCAGTCCGGGTTAGTTCCACTCAAATCATGCAAGTTAGAGTCCAAAACAAGGTTAAAGTGTGTACCAAACCTATTGTGTACCTTGCCATGAGTTTGGAAAGGGGGTACAATAGTGATCCAGGAGTGGATCACTGGACATCGGTCAAAACTATCCTTAGAAGACTAAGAAAATGTTTCCCGGTTGTGGAGGTGATAAAGAGTTCATCGTAAAGGGTTATGTCAATGCAAGCTTTGACACCGATTCAGATGACTCTTAGTCTCATTCTGGATACATATTGAAAGTGGGAGCAATTAGCTAGAGTAGCTCGATGCAGAGCATTGTAGACATAGAAATTTGCAAAATACATATGGATCTGAATGTGGCAGACCCGTTGACTAAACATGATCACACCTCATTACTCTTTGGGTGTTAATCACATGGCGATGTGAACTAGATTACTGACTCTAGTAAACCCTTTGGGTATTAATCACATGGCGATGTGAACTATGGGTGTTATTCACATGGCGATGTGAACTAGATTATTAACTCTAGTGCAAGTGGGAGACTGAAGGAAATATGCCCTAGAGGCAATAATAAAGTTGTTATTTTATATTTCATTATTCATGATAAAGTTTTATTATTCATGCTATAATTGTATTGATCGGAAACCTAAATACATGTGTGAACACATAAACAAATACCGTGTCCCTAGTAAGCCTCTACTAGACTAGCTCGTTGATCAAAGATGGTTAAGGTTTCCTAACCATAGACATGTGTTGTCATTTGATAACGGGATCACATCATTAGGAGAATGATGTGATGGACAAGACCCATCTATTAGCTTAGCATAATGATCGTCCAATTTATTGCTATTGCTTTCTTCATGTCAAATACATGTTCCTTCGACTATGAGATTATGCAACTCCCGAATACCGGAGGAATACCTTGTCTGCTATCAAATTTCACAACATAACTGGGTGATCATAAAGATGCTCTACAGGTATCACCGAAGGTGTTTGTTGAGGTGGCATAGATCGAGATTAGGATTTGTCACTCCGAGTATCGGAGAGGTATCTTTGGGCCCTCTTGGTAATACACATCATAAGCTTGCAAGCAAATGACTAAGGAGTTAGTCATGAGGTGATGTATTACAAAACGAGTAAAGAGACTTGCTGGTAACAAAATTGAACTAGGTATAGAGATACCGATGATCGAATCTCGGGCAAGTAACATACCGACAGACAAAGGGAATTATGTATGTTGTCATAAAGGTTTAACCGATAAAAGATCTTTGTGGAATATGTAGGAATCGATATGGGCATCCATGTCCCGCTATTGATTATTGACCGGAGAGGTGTCTCGGTCATGACTACATAATTCCCGAACCCGCAGGATCGCACGCTTAACGTTCGTTGACGCTAGAGTAGTATTGGGATATTTGATGAGTAGTAACAAAATGTTGTTCGGAGTCCCGGATGAGATCCCAGACATCACGATGAGTCTTGAAATGGTCGAGAGGTAAAGATTTATATATGGGAAGTCATATTTTGGGTTCCGGAAAAAAGTGCAGTTTTTCGGTATTGTGCCGGGAAGCTTCTAGAAGGTTCCGGAGGATTCCAAAGGAGTCCGGAAGTCCACAGGTGGGTCCACCACGACCCAGAGACTGGCATGGGCTGCAGGGAGGTGCCCTGGCCTTATTGGGCTAGGCGCACCAAGTCCTCAAAAGCCCATGTGGCTAGGGAAGGCAAAAAAAAGGAAGGAGTCCTAGTAGGAATAGGATTGGACTTGGAGTCCAAGTCCTCTCCCCCTTAGATGCGCCCTAGGGCTTGGAGGGGCTGTTTCCTACACCCCTCCACCTATATATAGAGGGGAAGGGCGCCCCAAGAGGACACATCAAGCCCTTGGCGCCCCTCTTCTCCCGTTACTCCGTAGTTCCACCGCCTCGTCCCGACGATGCTTAGCGAAGCGCTGTCGGTACTCCACCACCACCATCACCACCATGCAGTCGTGTTGGTTGTGATCCCATCTACTTATCCTCTCTTGCTTGCTGTATCAAGAAAGAGGAGACGTCAACGAGCCGCACGTGTGCTAAACTCGGAGGTGCCGTCCATTCGGCACTAGATCGGTTGGATCGTGATCGGATCGCGAAGAGTATGACTACATCAACCGCATTGTTAAACGCTTCCGCTTACGGTCTACAAGGGTAAGTAGACACACTCTCCTCTCTCGTTTCTATACATCTCCATGGATAGATCTTGCGTGTGCGTAGAATTTTTTTTGTTTTCCATGCGACGTTTCCCAACAGTTGTCACTTAAGGGAGTTCTTGGTGTTGGACCAGGAATGAGAGCGTGGAGTGAATTAGGTTCATCGTTTCACTTTTATAGAGCAGTAAAAGACTACGGGCACCACGTCACGCGGTAAATCCACCAGTTCCCAATGCGTCATGCAATATATGCGTGCGAGGATTAAGATATCTTGTTAATGTTATCACCTAAACTCTGGAGCACAATCCCTTTATCGATGGGACGTGCCAATAGAAATGGCCTTGGGCCATGATATGCCCAGTATTGACTATTGATGAGAGGGCTCGGTTCCGTGGTAAGCAGTGACGGTTCGGTTTTTGGCTGAAAAGTTGTCAGGGCTCGACCAAATCAGCCTACTGCGCCCATGTGGCGTGCCTTCGTGGTTAAGATAAGGAAGACTTGGACCTAGTAAAAAATAAGATATACATAAGAGGTCCTTGTTAAAAGATGCCCTTGTTGCCTAGAATAAATTATTGTGCAGACTTGTGAGTGGTCATAATCGAAGGGGAATCCGATGATCGAACATAAAAAAGACTTCAGATCCAAATAAATCCTCAGATATAGAAACCAACGTGGAAGATGGAAGTTGCCTACGAAGCCGAAGACCAGAAGATGAAGCTACTCCGAGGAAGTATCAATGTCTTCGTCTTGGAGACTAGTTTAGGGGCTACTGATGGTGTCCTGGATCAGGGGGGTGCTCACCATGTCGGCCTACAATTCATGGGTCGGGACAAGGACCCACTGACAACTGAAGAATGGGCCATGCAAGACGTGGACCCCGGCGCACTCAAGGTGGAATCCTCCAAAGACTTGGCGTATACTTCAAGGCATACTCAAATAATTAACATGTTTATCCCTAGATGCAACCGACCATGTGTAAACCCTAGACACTCCTGATGCCTATATAAGCCAAGGGGTTTAGTCTATAGAAGCAAGATTTTAAGCTAGAACTCATCCATATGATCTCAAGGTACATCATCTTGTACTCTGTACCCCATCACAATCAATATAACAAGAGCAGGACGTAGGTTTTTACCTCTTAGAGAGGGCTCGAACCTGGGTAAACATCGTGTCTTTATCTACTTCCTATTACCATCTAGCCAAGACCACAAGCTCAAGACCCCCTACCCAGGATCCACCAATTTTAGCACCAGCAGGTGGCCCACGCATGTCCTAATGCATATTCGCCATGGTACAATTGGAATTTAGATTGGTGACCACTAGTAACTTACCACAACATAGGGTCAGATTGTGCTACTTTGCTAAACCTAGAATACTTTTTGGAATCCTCTAGCCTATCTGCATAGGTAGGGGTTATCTCCCACCTAGCCTCCTCTGTCATGTTGCTTGTCCCTTGATATTTGACCATCAACTAAGATCTGATTACACATGTCATGATTTTAATTGGTTTTGACCTAAGCTCTAGTATGTACCTATTGAAGACTGCACTAATGTTGTTAACAACTAGATCAGTCTTGCAATTGAAGTCCATTATATGCCTAGCCCAAGTTTCTTTTGAGATTCTATCTAACCATTTCCATGATTCTTCATCCTCATGTTTAAGTTTGACCATTGCAACATCAAATCCATGTTGAGTGTAGGAATAACTGGTCTGGTCCATATACTGCTTTAGCTCCTCGACCCTAAAACCACCTGCTTAAAAATATGCATAGATATGCCTAATGCAGTACTGAAGGAAATATGCCCTAGAGGCAATAATAAATTTGTTATTTTATATTTTCTTACTCATGATAAAGGTTTATTATTCATGCTAGAATTGTATTGATCGAAAACCTAAATACATGTGTGAATACATAAACAAACACCGTGTCCCTAGTGAGCCTCTACTTGAATAGCTCGTTGATCAAAGATGGTTAAGCTTTCCTAACCATGGACATGAGTTGTCATTTGATAATGGGATCACATCATTAGGATAATGATGTGATGAACAAGACCCATCCGTTAGCTTAGCATAATGATCGTTCAGTTTTATTGATATTGCTTTCTTCATGTCAAATACATATTCCTTTGACTATGAGATTATGCAACTCCCGGATACCGGAGGAATGCCTTGTGTGCTATCAAACGTCACAACGTAACTGGATGATCATAAATATGCTCTACAGGTATCTCCGAAGGTGTTTGTTGAGTTGGCATAGTTCGAGATTAGGATTTACTACTCCGAGTATCAGAGAGGTATCTCTGGGCCCTCTCGGTAATACACATCATAAGCTTGCAAGCAAATGACTAAGGAGTTAGTCACGAGGTGATGTATTACGGAACGAGTAAAGAGACTTGCTGGTAACGAGATTGAACTATGTATAGAGATACCGACGATCGAATCTCGGGCAAGTAACATACCAATGGACAAAGGGAATTACGTATGTTGTCACAACGGTTCGACCAATAAAGATCTTCGTAGAATATGTAGGAGCCAATATGGGCATCCAGGTTCCGCTATTGGTTATTGACCGGAGAGGTGTCTCGGTCATGTGTACATAGTTCTCGAACCCGTAGGGCCCGCACGCTTAACGTTCAATGATGATATAATATTATTTGAGTTATGTGATTGGTGACTGAATATTGTTCAGAGTCCCGGATGAGATCACAGACATGACGAGGAGTATCGAAATGGTTGAGAGACAAATATTGATATATAGGACAGGGGTATTCGGACACCGGAAGTGTTTTGGGGGGTACCGGGTACTTATCGGGTCACCAGAAGGGGTTCCGGGCACCCCTGACAAAAGATATGTGCCTTATGGGCCAAGAGGGGAAACACACCAGACATAAGGGGCTAGTGCGGCCCCCATATGGGCCGGCCTAAGGAGGGGAAGGAAAGGGGAGAAGGGAAAGGAAAGTGTGGATTAGGATTCCTACTTCCCTCCCTCGCCCCCCGCTTTCCTTCTCCCTCGGTTAAATATGGCAGGGGGCGCCACTTGGGAGGACCCCAAGTAGGATTTGGCCTACTTGGGACGCCTCCTGGTAGCCTCCCCTCTCCCTCACACACACACACACACACACACACACACACACCACACATATAGGATCACAGCTAGCAAATGACCGGGGGTGTAAACGGTAGAGGGGGCGCCGCACAC
>NC_041388.1:331822649-331972419 GCF_002162155.2 Triticum dicoccoides
GATCACTTCACCATCACCGTCACCATGTCGTCATGCTGACAGAACTCATCTACTACCTCGATGTCTTGCTGGATCAAGAAGGCGAGGGGCGTCATCGAGCTGAATGTGTGCAGAACGCGGAGGTGTCATGCGTTCGGTACTTGATCGGTTGATGTGAGAATAAGTTTGAGTACATCAACCGCATTGTGAAACACTTCCGCTTATGGTCTACGAGGGTACGTAGACACACTCTCCCCCTCATTGCTATGCATCTCCATGGATAGATCATTACGTGTGCGTAGAATTTTTTTTTGTTTTCCATGCAACGATTCCCAACAAGTACCTATGGGAGAATTTGGGAAATTTTGCCCAATAGCATCTAGCAAGCCCTGAGGAAATAAATATGTAATTATCCTAAGTAATGTGATAGTTTAGATAAATAAATATGTAAACATTTCTAAATGAGTACAAAGTCTAACTTGTGGACTAACCTTCTGCCTAACAGAAATGAAAGTATAAGTGACAAATTTATTATCCTCTCCAATGGATTGCTTCAACTAATACAAGAACCGGCTCCGGGATGGGGTATCTTCCTTTTCAACCACACCAAATGCAATTGGAAAGAGATTGTTATTTCCATCTCTACCTGTTACTGCGAGGATTTGCTGGCCACAACTTGGCTTTATGAAACATCCATCCACACCTACATCAAATAACCAATCATTTGCGACAAGTGAAATGCAAAACAAAAGGATAGACAAAGGTGCACTAGAAAATACCTATGAATGACATACAACCATCGAGAAAGCCTTCCCTAGATGCATTGAGGCACATAAACATCATATGGAACCTACGGTTGGTGCTTGGATGTTCTGGTATGTTTCTTGTTGTCATAGTACACCTGCTGCCAGGATTTATGTCTAAAACTGCCTGCAAATAGTCTCTGGATCTGGTGTACTGTGCTTTAACATCTCATCCAACAACTTCCAAAGCCTTTTTCCTGGCCTTGGTCTTGGGTATTTCCACCTCATACTTCTCCTTTGCATTTTTAAAAATTGTGTCAACCTTTGTCCTAGGATCTGTTCTAATTGCATGCTCAAATTCCTTGGCGACCTAATCTGTTGTAACTTTTGTGTTCTCACTATTTGCAGGACATGTATGTGGCATTCTCAATTTTCTGATAACAAATGTCTTCTCATTCTTGACTTGTGAAGTTGTCATCATAAAGGGGCATTCAACCACTTTGCAATAAATAATTACCTTGTCTTTGCAATTCCTCCAATAAGTGTAGCTCCTCAACTGAACTACTTGGCATTGTCTTAGAGCTCTTTTGAACTGGTACACATTTTCAAAACATACGTGCTCACATAACTGCTCCTGAGGGTTTTCTGCTTTCTCTTCATACCAAATCATGTCTTCTTTCTTGCTAGGCCTTCTTTCCCTCTTGCCACATAAAACTATATTCCTTTTGACAACACCATAATAATCATTATCATTAACCTCAGAAAAATTGCTCAATTCATCATTGGAAGGCACCCAGACATGAAAGGGAAGAATTTCTTCTTCATGGCGAGCTCTGCTAGAAGGGTCAACACTCTTTTGTTTCTACTTCTTCGGAGGAGAAGACTCAGCCTTAGAATCGTCCATTTCCTCATCCTCGACTGATAAACCTCTTCCACATCTGTGTCGCCTTCATATTGGTACCAAGGATCCTCTCTCTGCAACTTCAGTTGCTCCAATCTATGAAGTAATTCAATCTCTTCTTCATCAACACCCAATGGTCTAGGATCGCATCCAAACTCAGGTAGCCAAATAAAATCAGCACTGAAATCCCTTTCTTCTTCATCATCTTCACTTTCATCCTCATCGTATTTAGACTCCAAAAGAAACTTGTCCTTACTCTGGATATTATTGCCCTGCTATGTGTTCAAAACCCCTTGGTTGTCAGCTACATATACAACAGGCTCCCCTATGGTACTGATGGGGATATTCTCCTCACATATTTGTGACGCTCTGTTTACATCATGTCGTGTTGGGGCATCTCCTTTAAGCACATTTACTGTGCTCAAACAGTTTGAGCATTTCCTCAATCATTGCATTATTGTCAAGCAACTGTGAACCTGATTTGTTAGTTCCCTCTTACTTCACATAATAAATGTAATTTGTACTTCCAAAGCCCTCCAAATCCATAATAGCTTACGGAGCGGTGTATTTAATTTTAGAGCTACACATTGTCCCGTCAAGGTTATCCCTACCATAGAATTGGAAACTCGCATTCCAAATGTCAGCATGATCCATACTACAAATGAAAAGTATAAAAATGTCCAGTTACCAATTGGAGATCAATGTTGCATCAACATTTCTAAATGAGTACTCATTCCAAAGCATCATTCAGAAACTAAAAAATTTCGGACAGACTAAACACCTATTTTCAAAACCCTAAATTCAGTCAAACAGGACAATAACATTCAGTAAATTCAGTACTTTAGTACATTTAGTCAAATAGAACAACAACATCCAGTTAATATAGAAACATGCAAAAACTAGTATCAATCAGCTAACAAGTAGTATTTATGATAACATGACCAATTGTTAATATATTCTGAACCTACATTCCAAATCTGAAACCCTAAATTGCAGCAATGAAATGGATATAAAGAGAGGGGAGAGCTATAGAGGGGAATGCAGTTCACGTGGGGGGGGGGGCACATTGGAGTGGGTGGCTCCTCCACCACACTGCAGGCGACATCCATTGATGCTGGCAGTGGCAGCGATGAATGGAATAGGTTGTTGCCGCAGCAATCTTCCTCCTCGCCCCGTGTCCACCCTGCAACACCGCCATCCGCCCCCATCTGTGCTTCATGATCTGTCCCCACCCCGCCATCGCCGATGGATCTGATGCCGCCTTCGATAGATCCCGTCGTCGCCATGCCCTGCGAGAGAAATGAGGGAGATCGAGGTGGGAGGGGAGAGTGCGAGTGAGAGAGCACGCTCGGGTTCATTCCGACCCAGCCGCTTCTGACAAAGCAGTCAACGACGTGTCGTCGCCGATGTCGGCCCGAGAGGGATCAGCCACGTCAAAACGTGCTTAGAAAGTAGCTCAGTGTTTTTTTGTCACTGTCAAAAATTCGATGCAGTTCGTAAAGTGATAGGTTTTAGCTAATCATAGCACAAATGTGGTGATTGTGTGCATTTTGCTACTCAATGTTTGTATGTAAACTCTCTTGGCGCTAAAACGTGCATCCTCTCCCGCACGCTGTGGGGTCATACCTATCTCGCACGCCATCTGGGTTCAACCACTGCGCCGCATCATTGGTCACATTTTCTCCCTCGCGCTTACGGTAGATCCCCCGTAGCAAGTGAATGATTGCTGTTCGTCGGACACACCAGCAGCTCGTTTAGTAGTACTATCAGACTATCATCGCTCAAAAAAAAAAGTAGTATCAGACTATCAGGTGTCCCTGTAAACCAAAACCCCAAAAGGGCCATCTCGGTGTGACCAGAGCGCCGCACCAACCAGTATCAAATATTCAGTGCGCTCTCTCTTCCTCTCGATCTTTCTCTCGCAGACTCCAGAGTCCACACACACACGTACGCAACCATGCCTAGATCCTTCGTGATCACCCTCTTCGTCGCCGTGATCACCATGCTCGCCGCCATGGCGGTGGCGGACACGCCGGCCGACTGCCCATACCCGTGCCTCCCGCCACCAACCTCAGGAGGCGTCATCAACAGCTACCCGCCACCGCCACCAGCAGGGACTGGAACGGGAACAGGTGGCGGTGCCGGCGACGGCTTCGGCGGCAGCTACCCGCCACCTCCGGCAGGGGGCTTCCAGCTGACCCCGCCCGGGGTCATGCCGGGGTTCCTCGCGCCGCCGTTCAGCGCCGTCCAGGCCGGGCCGGCTCCTCCGCCGCCGAACCCGGTCCTGCCGTGGTTCCCGTGGTACTACCAGCACGACAACCCGATCACGGGGTCGACCGCGTCGGCGTCCTCGCCACCGGCGGTGCACCGGAGGACAACGTGCATGGTCACCCTGCTGCTCCAACTGTGTTTAGCGATTCTTCTTCGGGCGCCGTAGAGTACCTTGTCTGTTTGTTAAGCAAGGTGTGTTGATTAGTTGCTACGAAGTGTTTGCTCTCGTTAATTGCAATGTTGTTTTGACTTTTGAGTTTTTGTAGCTATAAGCTCGTAGAGAAGGCTACTGTTACTGTTCTTACTCATAGATAATACACTGTTGTCAAGCATATAGACTACAGAGTACGTACTCCCTTATATTTTGGGACAGACGGAGTAATTTTGAAGGCTACCGTTACTTTAATGCTTATATATAGTCTGAACTTTGAACAGTGTCTGTTCAAAGTCTGTAATTTTCTGAAGCGAGCGTGCGGCGCATTTCCTGCTTTCTTCACTGTACAGTTTCCCCTCTGAGGGATACAGAAAGGCGCTTTCTCTTTGCCCTCACCATTCAGCAAGCCATCGTGGGCAGGCTAGCAAGGTTTCGTGCCAGCCTTTATCAATCGATTGGTTTGTTGAGACGTCCAAATCTGTACATTCAACTCAACAGCAACGCATCAGCAGCTAAATCGGTTTTGGGGCCACAAAACCGAGACATGCTGCGCGGGGTGCGCTTGCACGTCCCCTTTTTGGGGCTCAATTTTCTCTAAGAGGTTTTCGAGCCCAATCCCGCATTATTTCAAGCCGAGTGAGCTGCTGCTACACGCCGATAATTGTTGATCGCGATCGGCTGGTAAATCAGTGAGAGAAATTATTGGGTTGATTGTAAGACAATAGGCTTTGGGGGAAACCGGCACAACCCTCTAGGGGTGGCCTATCACATATATATATATAATGAGGTGGTATACAACGTTACAATATACACATGTAAATACAGTCTAACACCCTCCCTCAATCTTAGCCACTTTCTAATGAATCTAGAAGGGTAAGATTGCGCCTGCAAGTCTCAAACTGTGGCAAAGGCAATGGCTTGGTGAAGATGTCAGCAAGTTGATCCTTGGAAGAAATAAACTTGATCTGTAGTTGCTTCTGAGAGACACGTTCACGCACAAAGTGATAGTCAACTTCAATGTGTTTCGTTCGGGCATGGAATACCGGATTTGCAGAAAGGTATGTAGCACCGATGTTATCACACCAAAGAACAGGAGGCTGTGATTGGGGTATACTTAACTCCTGAAGCAAGGACTGTACCCAGATGATCTCTGATGTGGCATTGGCCACAGCCTTATACTCAGCCTCAGTACTGCTACGCGAGACAGTAGCCTGTTTCCGAGCACTCCAGGCAATCATGTTAGAGCCAAAGAAGACAGCATAACCCCCCGTGGATCGCCTGTCATCCGGATTGCCAGCCCAGTCTGCATCAGAATATGCTGAAAGACAACCAGAGTCAGACGGCCGAATATGCAAACCATGAGCCACCGTGAAACGAATATAGCGCAAAATCCGCTTAACAGCAGACCAATGAGTGTCACGGGGTGACTGCAGATACTGGCAGACTCGGTTAACAGCATAGGAAATGTCTGGTCGCGTGATCGTCAAGTACTGGAGCCCACCAACAATACTCCTGTACTCTGTCGCATCAGAAGAAGAAAGAAGCACACCATCAACAGCATTGAGCTTATCAGTGGTAGACATGGGTGTAGTCGTCGGTTTGCACTTAAGCATCCCAGCTCGCTGCAACAAATCCAGAGAGTACTTCTTCTGCGTCATAACAAGGCCAGCAGCACGAGAAGTAACCTCCACACCAAGAAAGTAATGAAGCTTTCCAAGGTCCTTGACCGCAAAATCAGCACCAAGTGAGCGAACAAGCGCAGTAGCAGCCGACTGAGAGGAGCTGACCAAAATGATATCATCTACATAGACCAACAAGTACATAGTAACCTCAGGCCTTTGAAGAAGAAACAATGAGGAGTCAGCAGTTGATGATGCAAAACCATGAGCACGAAGAGCCATTGCAAGACGAGCATGCCAAGCACGAGGAGCCTGCTTCAGACCATAAATTGCCTTGGACAGACGACAGAGATGATCAGGGCGATCCGGATCAGAGAAACCCGGAGGCTGGCGCATGTAAACCTCCTCCGCCAAGACACCATGAAGAAAAGCATTTTGAACATCAAGCTGACGAAGAAACCAACCTCGAGTAACAGCCAGAGAGAGAAGAAGTCTGATGGTAGTAGGCTTGACCACTGGACTGAAGGTGTCTTCATAGTCAAGTCCAAAACGCTGTCGAAAACCACGAGCAACCAGACGAGCCTTATAGTGCTCAATGGACCCATCAGAATGCCTCTTCACTTTGAAAACCCATTTGGAATCAATGACATTTACCCGTGATTGTGGAGGAACAAGAGTCCATGTCTGATTGCGAAGAAGCGCTTGATACTCCTGCTCCATGGCCTCTCTCCAATGAGGAATGCGCATAGCAGCTTGATACGTGCGTGGCTCAGAGGATGGATCTGCGAGAGCAGCAGACATGCACGCTGCTAACCAAGCAACTGTGCCATCGTGACGTTGCTTAGGCTGAAAAATGCCACTCCGACTGTGCGTATGTGGACGTAGAGCAGCAGCAGGAGCCGGCGGAGGCGAAGGTGACGGAGACGTGACGGTCGCCGGAGATGCAGGAATCACCTCAGGCGAGCTCGGGACAGACGACTCCGGGCTGCATGGCGAAGACTGGCCCGACGACAGGGGCTCAGAGGCCATGGGCGAACCGAGAGTGGGCGAGGCCAGCTCCGGTGACACCGGCCCAGACGGCCTTGGCGAGGCGAGAGCAGGCGAGGCCGGCCCTGATGAGAAGGGCCAGACACCCTGGGCGAGGCAGGGGCGGGCGAGGCCAGGCCTGGTGATGACTGCCCCGACGCCCTGGGCGAGACGGGGACCGAGGAGGCCGGCCCAGTCGGCGGGGTTGCAGGGCGCGACGATGGCGAAGGCAGCCCAGAAGCCAGAGGCGACCGGGCCAGGACGTCGATCGGCCGTGCATGAGCACGGAAACCGAGGCCATGCAGGGGCGCCATGTGCTCCTCATGCACAACAGAAGGTGCCGAGGATGAAGGCGATGGTGACGAAGAGGAAGATGGCACTTCCAGAATCTCCAAACGAGCCCCACGACCAGTGCCTGCACCATGGTTAGGCAACAATAGAGGAGAATATGCAACATCATCAAATTGGTCAGAAGCAACAGAGGATGAATGCATGACAGGTGGCTCGGTAGTGGACACAGGGAGTTTGGCAAAGGTAAAACATGCTCATCAAACACAACATCCCGAGAGATGTAGACACGATTAGTGGGCACATGAAGACATTTGTATCCTTTATGAAGAGAGCTATAACCAAGAAAAACACACTTCTTGGAACGAAACTCGAGCTTACGCTTGTTATATGGACGGAGATGGGGCCAGCAAGCACACCCAAACACCTTGAGAAAGGTGTAGTCCGGTTGTTCATTAAGGAGAACTTCAATGGGAGTCTTCATATTCAAAACACGAGTGGGAGTACGATTGATGAGAAAACATGCAGTGGTGAAAGCATCACTCCAAAAACGAAACGGAACAGATGCATGGGCCAAAAGAGTCAAACCAACTTCAACAATGTGACGATGCTTACGTTCTACTGAAGCATTCTGCTGATGTGTATGTGGACATGCTAAACGATGAGTGATCCCAAGCGACTGAAAGAAGGAGTTGAGGTTGCGATACTCGCCACCCCAGTCCGACTGAACATGAACAATTTTGTGCTTGAGAAGGCGTTCAACATGTTTTTGGAACTGAACAAAAATGTCAAACACATCAGATTTACGTTTGATAAGATAAAGCCAGGTAAAGCGGCTGTAAGCATCAACAAAACTGATATAGTAATTATGACCACTAACAGAAGTCTGAGCAGGACCCCATACATCTGAAAACACAAGTTCTAAAGGATGTTTCACCTCACGACTAGACTCCGAAAAAGGAAGTTGATGACTCTTCCCCTGCTGACAAGCATCACACACTGCTACATCTTTATTACTAGACACACTAGGAAGCTCATGACGACGCAAAACATGCCGGACAATAGGTGTGGCCGGGTGACCAAGACGAGCATGCCACTGTGACGGAGATACCCGAACTCCACTGAAGACGCGAGCGACGCCAGGATGCTCCAGACGATAGAGACCTTGGCAGAGCCGCCCACTAAGAAGAATGTCCCTCGTGCCCCGATCCTTAATAAAAAGATCAAAAGGATGAAATTCACAAAGCACATTATTATCACGAGTGAGTTTAGGAACTGAAAGAAGATTAAGTGTCACAGATGGAACTCGAAGAACATTGCGAAGTTGAAGACTCCTATTGGCATGTCTAGTGAGAAGTGATGCTTGACCAATATGAGAGATGTGCATACCTGCTCCATTGGCGGTGTGGATCTTGTCGGAGCCATGGTAGGGTTCACGAGTGTGAAGCTTCCCCATCTCACTGGTCAGGTGCTCTGTCGCCCCAGAGTCCATGTACCAGTGGGGATCAATGGAGTAGGACTGAGTGTGTCCCTGTGGCTTCTACGGCGGCGGACGATCAGCCATGGCGACCTGACGAGCAAAGTTGCGTGTATCCTTCCCGTCATTGCCGAGACCAAGAAAACCCCGCTGGAAGCGCTTGTGACACTTCGAGGCCCAGTGCCAATCGCGACCACAAAGCTGGCACACACGTGGACCGCCAGCCCCTGGTAGCGTCGCAGTAGGAGGAGGGGCCGAGGCGGGTGGTGGTGACTGCCCCGAAGGAGCCCTGGATGAAGCAGAGGAGCGACCACCCTTGGTGGCGGCGTTTGCCGAGAGGGCGCCGTTGCCCCTGGATCGGCGCGTCTCGACTCGTTGCTCAGTAAGCAGGAGGCGTGAAAAGACCTCGTGTGCTGGCATGGGCGTGGAGTTGCCTCTCTCATTGATGATCTCGACTAGGGCGTCATACTCCTCATCAAGACCATTGACAATAAACGAGTTGAACTCGGAGTCGGTGAGGGGCTGTCCAATGGAGGCCAGCGTGTCGGCGAGACTCTTGACTTTGTTGTAGAACTCAGTGGCGGTGGAGTCAAGCTTCTGACACTCCCCAAGTTTGCGACGGAGCCCAGATACACGAGCCTGCGACTGTGCCGCAAACGAGCGCTCAAGAATAGTCCATGCCTCGTGGGACGTCTTGGCGAAGACAACAAGCCCAGCAACGGCCGGAGAGAGCGACCCCTGGATGGAGGAGAGGTTCGCCTGATCCTGCCCTGTCCAGACACGGTGAGCCGGATTATAGACCGGACCGTGCACGCTGTCAACCAGTGCAGGAGGGCAAGGGAGAGAGCCGTCGACATAGCCAAGCAGATAGTGACTCCCAAGAAGCGGAAGAACCTGCGCGCGCCAGAAGATGTAATTGTCCGACGACAACTTGATGGTGATGAGATGGCCGAAGTGAAACGGCGGCGGCGGCTGCGATCCCATCGAGGAGACTGGCTGAGGTGAGACCACCGTGGAGACAGTCAGAGGGGCAGCCGGCGCGGTGACAGAGGGCGCGATGGCCGCGGTTGACGCCGCGAAGCCTGCCAGCGCGACGTCCTCCGCCACCAGCGGCGCAGTGGCCGAGGGCGCGACAGCCGCGGTTGACGGGGCGGCGGCGGTGTGGGCCACAAGCGCCTGCCCGGGCGAAGTAGCAGCCGGCGGGAGCGCGAAGAGGGAGCCGACGCTCCGTGTCCCGATCGGCGCCTGAAGGGAGGCGGCATCCAGCGGCCTCGAGAGAAGTGCCGCGAGGGAGGCCGGCAGAAAACCGGTGGCGGTGGAGCCGGACGCAGCGGCGGACGTCATAGCAGTCGGGCGACGGCGACGGCGCCGCGGCGGCGGCGGTGGCGGCGGCGGCGGCGGCGGCGGTTTAGGGTTTTTAGGCGGAAGCGGACGTAACCTAGCGTGATACCATGTAAGACAATAGGTTTTGGGGGGAACCGGCACAACCCTCTAGGGATGGCCTATCACATATATATATAATGAGGTGGTATACAACGTTACAATATACACATGTAAATACAGTCTAACATTGATTGACGTACGTCATGGCGTAGAGGATTGGGAACAACGTCGGACACGTTGCCCTTCTGGATGCTGCTTGTTACGTACGTCAGTAGTGCAAGCTGCGCTCCACCGTTCCTACCTGAAGGATCATGCATGTACAGCCAATCGTGACCACGGTTTTGGAGACATGTATAGTGACGTTCGGCCTGCTTGTCTTTTTTTTAAACAAGGTCCTTTTGGGACTCGATTCATTAAAAAAAAGTTAAAAGAGAATGATCCTGTTAATTTGCATAAATTTGGCCAAAAACTGTTACAACACGTCCATAGAAAATGCATCCCAGCCAACATTGCTACCCACCAGACTCACACACACCGTTGATGAGAGGACACCGTCGAAATTGCATGTAATGTCATCACCATTATCTCTCCTTAAGCAAGCGACTTCGACTTCATTGCAAACGCCCCATCATGAGCCTTCCGAAAGAATGACACTTGAGAACTCCGTCAGCCCATGCCAAATAGCCAGCCAAACGCATCAAGGACTAGGCAGGTTCGACTTCGATGATCAATCTCATAGGAGAAAGTAACATGCCTTGCACCAATATAGTCCGACCTGCCCATCGCACGACATCGTTGCCGCCGTGTCACCTCGCAACGATACAACTCTGACTTCACTCTCTGGGACAAGCCAAACAGTCGACAACATGTAGGTGAAACATTTGGGGTATATTGGCATCTTTGACATAGTTCCCATGGAGTTTCATCAAAAACCACAAAATTACTTTCAGTAAAGGAAGACAGCGGTATCTGAGAGACTTACAAGTCGTGAGCCTCAAAATATAATTCTCCAAGCTCGTGAATAAACTTGATATTTGATCTCCTTCACCTCTGCATCATTTGAGAAAAAAGCTCCATTTTTCCTCCCAAAGAGCAAAAAGATCCACTTTAAACCTTGACTATGACTAGACCTGGCCAGATGGCCACCACAGCACTGCCCAGCCTGGCCTGGGCTAAAACGTGTGAGGCACGATACGACCCATGGTGGGACGTACCGTGTTGGCCCGCATGTTGTACCGCCAGCCCAGGCACGACCCCCTTAGTAAATGGGCCGGCCTAATGGTATATTTAGCTGGTCCATATAGGATTCAACTATTGGGTTGTTTAGGGCCTATATTCAACCTATTGGGCTGCATAAAAAATCTAAACGGGTCGTGTCGTCCCGGCACGCGTGCCCAACATCATGGCCGACACAGACCATATGCCGGCACGACCCGATTATATACGTGTCGGGCCAGGCCCACCATGGGCCGGGCATGCGGGCTAATGTGTCGACCGGCCTAACAAATGCTTTGTAAATTAAGAAATCTTCTCCCAAATAAGCTTTGACACATTCACAGTAAAAAAAAGCTTTGACACATGAAATAGTTTGGGCAGTACAATATGTATTTTTTTAGACTTTTTTGTTGTTGTTGTTGTTATTGAGAAATGGATTCAAAGTTGTACTTTTTTTCTTTTTTGAGGGGATTCAAAGTTGTAGGTGTGTTGTAGTGCATTTAAGGGCGAGCTCAAAAACGCCGGTACAGAATGGGCCGAGGTTTGAGGTGAGGCAGGGCCGGCCGCACTGCCAGGCACGATTACCATGGGCCAGGCTGGCCCGTTTGGCCAGCTCTTTCGAAGCCCGAGAAATCTCCTTCTCGGTTTCTGGAAAAAAAAAACCTTTTCTCGTGAGCATTCCGTCGAGCACCGCCGGGGCTCCATGGCGTCCGTCGATCGCCACTTCACGCTGGTGAGTAGCCCTTTCCACTATCTGCCCGTTCTGCTCTGTCTCATAGGTTTCGCCTCTTCGCGACGCCTTGCGCACTTTCTGCGCTGAGAAATAGTGGGCGCGACTTTGCCCTCCGCGTGGATCGAGTTCTTATAATAGTCCAATTGGTACTCGCATTTCGGTGCAATCAGTTATTCAGAAGGTTCATAAATTGAATTCGTGTATGGTTCCCCCCCCCCCCCACGATTCCTGACATCCTGTGCGAATTCCGGCATCCGCATCAGTTCGGTTGTGTAAATTTTGAGTGCAGCATGCCACCGTTTTGTTTTGTGAGAGCTCCAAATGTGTTAAGCAAATCGACGGTGTGGCAAATTACTTGATTTATACAACTTGCAAAACTGTACTCCTAGGGCACTGGGCACAATGTGCACTGTCACTATACATTCGATCTGGGCACTGTGCTCTCAAAATATATGCTATGCTACTATTCACATGTATCCAATACAATTACAAGGACGTAGTCTTATTGTACTATCTCTGCTTAGTGGGCTTTGGTCAAACTTGGATATGTTCTTCATTGATCACTCATCTCTTCTGGAAGTTGAATAGCTTGATTGAGAGCCCGAATAGGAAAGCAAAGAGAAGAGCGAATGAGACGACCACCACAGCGACCACCCACAGGAAGTCATGATGGTACCCAAAATAGCTTTCTACAAAATCGGATACCCGCACGCCATTATCAAACTTTTCGGTTACGTCTCCAAACTGTGAAGTGACCAGACCATTCAGTGTCCATGCAATAGGGCTGAGCCAGTAGTACCACCTCCACCATATCGGGATTCTCTGTAGAGGAAAGTAGCCAGTTCACATAATATTACTTTTTGCATAAGAGCTTGCATAGTATTAGGAAAAGAAGGAGCAAAATTTGGTTATTGGTTATAGAGGTGGAAGTATAGGAAGTTAAAACATTGAGAGCAAATAGTATACTTACAGTTCTTGGTGTAATAAATCCCGAGAAAAGGTTCCAAAGAGCATAGAATGCCGTGGAAGCAACAGAGGCAACGTTGTAGTTTGGGGTCAGGCCCACCGACATCATTCCGTAAAATGTGAAGTAAGCTAGAGTGAAGTACATGAAGAACAGGTACCAAAAGAATTTGACAGCTGTCCACTCGAACCCAATCATAGCATATACTAGCACACCATATATCAAGGACTGGACAAAGATGTATGGAAGTTCAATTGCAACCTGCAAAGGGAAGGATGTTAGGGCTCTTATTGTCTTACCGTTGCTTTCCACTTAGGGGATTTGTTTTAACTATCTGTACCATCTTTTCTGGCTGTAATTCAATATTATCTGAAACCTTTTATGAAGCCTCGTTTGCATCTGTTTATTATGCTCTACGTGAGAATGTGATGCCATCTGTTTGTTGAGCTCCCTAGTCTTGTTTTTACTTGGCATATAAAATAATTACAGACGAAAGTTAATGCAAAGTAAATTTACCTGTCCCAATGCATATGGCAAAGGTGAGTACATGTGAGCCGCTCTTTCCCTGTAAAAGACCGTGCGCTCAACAGCCACAACTGGCTGAACTGAGGCAGAGTTCTGCACCCCCATGAACAAAACTGAGGAATACATGGAACCCATGGCATTGAACAAGTCCTGTTGATTGTGTCTGCAAGAGTAAAATGTTTCTAGTGAATTTTGAAGGTAAGAACCATATGTAATCTCCTCAACAAATACCATGTATTATTTTGTACTTTCTTTTGTTACATATTATCTTACCTTTTTTTGCCAATGCCCCAGAACATTGTCCCAAACAACAGTGCAATAACTGTAGTATAGAAGTACTTGACAGCTGTGTATGGAGGGTTTCTCCAGTATGACAGGCTTTGCTTCCACAGGCAAGCAAAACACTGTGTGAGGAAAGTTTGTGAGTATTGGGTTGGAAAGGATAGGTCGCTTGAACCTTCAGGAGGTGTGCTTAGCTCCTTTATTAGATTTTTGTTCCTCCTGAAATGCAACAAAACCGACAATATTAGTGCACATTTAAGACACTATTCAGTTGCAGAAGATTAAACTGAATACTAGTATGATACTAGTGTTGTCATGCTTTTAAAATGGGCCATATATGATTTCAATGTTGTTTGTAATGCATATTTGTCCGAAAATATTCTGGTGTTTTGTAGTTTAGAGATCTCCCTCTTAAATACTAGTTTAAACTTTAAACATGCTGAAGAAAATATTGTTTTTTGCTCTTTGTTTCGAAATATAAGATTTCATAGCTTAAATCAATATTTTTCAGTCTTTCATTCATTAGTTATTAAATCATGAAGTAATGCAAACAGAAGCCTACCGATATAGATCAGAATTCTTGTATACTTGACTGAAGTTAATCCCAGTCATCTGTTCTTGTGTTGCACTAGTCACTTCCAGCATCCATGTTGAAGGATTGTAACCGTCTTTAATCTTTCTGACATCTTCAACAGCCTGTGTAGAACCAAAGGAAAACAATTCAGTAACATTTTTGTTCGGTGCGAGGCTGCATATATAAACATGCACTAATTTATGTTCTCTTCGTCACCTCAAAATATCTGATCAATTCACATGAGTGCCGGCCTAGTGGACCTACATAAATCTCTTCACCTCCTCGTTTCATCAGGAAGAGCTACAAAGACACACATGATCATCAGGTATTAA
This sequence comes from Triticum dicoccoides, assembly GCF_002162155.2. Classification (NCBI taxonomy): domain Eukaryota; kingdom Viridiplantae; phylum Streptophyta; class Magnoliopsida; order Poales; family Poaceae; genus Triticum; species Triticum dicoccoides. The sequence continues at coordinate 331,837,116 of NC_041388.1, forward strand.
AAGCGTTGATAAACAGTATGAATTGCCCGTGTGTTGCTTTACTGTTTTTTTTTCTTTACTACATGTAGGCACTGCATTTATTACCTCATCAAAAGACTCAAATATGTCGATGCTTGGTTGATGAATGGTGCAAACAACTGTCCGTCCTGTATCTACAGTATTCCTTATTGCCCTCATGACAATGGCTGCTGCCCGTGCATCAAGTCCAGATGTTGGTTCGTCCATGAAAATGATGGAAGGGTTAGCAACCAGCTCCACTGCTATTGTTAGCCTTTTCCTTTGCTCAGTCGACAATCCACTCACACCAGGTAATCCAACCAATGCATCTCTTAAGGGGGAGAGTTCCACCAATTCCATGACCTCATCAATGAACATCTGCAGACCAGATTTCATGTGTTAGAGCAGTCAGCAGGTATTGTCTCCCTTGCCAAGATATGAGTAGTACATAAATGTGATCAACAGTCACGTCAAAATATCTGTCTGAATCATTTCGGTGAATTTGAATTCAACAGTTATCGATTTTATATTTTATATCGTACAACATTTGAGATCAGTTGCCAATTTGTTTTACGGAACACAATCAGTTGCAATATTAGTTTTCTCACTTAATCATGTTTCATACAATTTTATAGTAAATATATATACTCGTATACTATGAAAACATTCAAAAGAAAAACAAATTGTTCTTTGCAAACCTTTCTTGTTGAGGAATCGACATTGGCAGGTAGTCGGAGCCATGAAGAGAATGCAAGAGACTCATAGACGGTCACATTTGGTGAATGAATGTCGTTCTGCTCACAGTATCCCGATACACGAGCAAAAGTTTCTTGCTTCTTTGGATAACCAGAGATTGTAATGTTTCCCTCTATGTATCCACTGGTCTTCCGTCCAGCCAACACATCCATCAGTGTTGTCTTACCGGCACCACTGACACCCATAAGAGCTGTAAGCACTCCTGGCCTAAATGAACCACTGATACCCTTCAGTAGTTCCAACCGACTCTCTGCCACACCTTGTGCTTTAATTTCCTACATTTTTTGTTGGATAAAGGAGTTATGCATGATATTTTCACTCATTTATGTTCCATATATTGTACGTATCTGTACTTTATAGAATTTTCAAAAAGAAAATACCTGTGGCATGTCTACACTGTATTTTATATCATCGAATGTGATGGAGAGAGGCACAAAAGGGAGGACCATTCCTTTCTTGCCTGGACTAGAATTCACTGTTGCATGATTGGAAGTCGATTCATCATTGCTCCCATCCTCAGTATCTGGTAGACATATGCAAATGGTAATTTTAAATTATACCTCAACTATCAGGCTGGGAAGTCAAATTTATTGAGCTTTGCCACTTGGCCATTATGTTATATCTTTTTCAAATTGATGACTATGGAATCAGTAAGTACCTCTAGATGCTATTGTACTGTTGTTAACCCGTCCTCTCGATGATGCTTCTAAAACTTCACCAGTGAGATTAGCTTGTTTTATCTTCAATGTTTCTTCAGATACTGTTGGCTGGTTGCTGTCAAATGCTGCAGATAGGAGAATGTATGAGATTAGAATTTACAGCATTGTTTTTTGAAATTGCAAAATTAGCTACCTATTTGCATTCTAAATACAAGTTATTTCTGACTCACGGTCGAGGAATGTGAGGCAGACGGTATAGAGGATATTAAATAGTAGCACATATCCGAGCAAGGCACCAGCACCAATCCAGTACCACTTCGTATCAGGAAAGACCCCTCGAGATTTCAGAACTAGGTTTCCAAGTGGTTCCTTGAAACCGGGGATTGTCTGTAGTACAACAGTAACAATATGCTTTAGCCAGGCATATTCAGAAAGACGATTGTTTATCCTTTTTTCACAAAAGTCTATTTACCTTGTTCCAGCTGTGACCTAGGAACTCATTCACCGATAGTGCATTTTGTGCGTACATCAGGGGTGATATCCAGTACCCCCATATCCACCATTTCTTTACATTCTCTGTTAAATCAAAGGAATGTTTTAATCTATGATTCACAGATGCCACATCCAATGAGGAAAAGGTAACTGAACTCAGGAAATTTAGTCCAGGTGTTCTTAGGTGGACACTTCAAAATCAGTTTTGGACTTCAGCTTAGCTACTTTTGCATACCTCTTGCCAGGACGAATCCACCAGTGAGCATAAAAATTAGTATGCAGAAGGAACCGAGGGTGCTTGAAACAACCTGATGCCTTGCAAGACCAGCAATGAAGCGAAAGAGTCCAGATGATGCCTCGTTCATTAAAAAGAGCAGCAGGAACTGCCTAAACAATCTGTAGCATTGCATTGTTTTCATTAGCTTCTGCAATACATTAAAAAAGATAATGTATGTTAGAATTCCACCCTTACCTCTGTACGTTGGGATCAAATCCAATGCCATAGTATGTTATGCCGACCCAAATTGTTACATTGAGCAAGGAGAGAGGGGTCTTAATGAGCCATGACGGCAACGTGTATGTCCATGCTGGAAAGAAGAGAAGATTCCGTTGCTTGAAAAAAACAGGGAGCTTTGCAATAGTTAGACCTACTTCTGCTAAACCATTGAACATGATCATCAAAATCCCAAAGAAGAGAGCACCCATGTATATCCCTCCATCTGTCACCGAGTCATGATGCATATTGATGCGCAGAAAGACGGTCATTGCGATGATCGCCATGATTGTCAACTGAAGAATAAAGAGAAATAGTAAGAAAATTTATGTTATGTTCTTATCTAGGAATAACAACGAAATCAGTTAGTGTTGAACTTTTTTAATAGATTTTGCCTTTTAGAATCATCACCTGAGTTGCCTTGAATATATACACAAAGGAGTTTCTTTTCATGAGCAGCACCTCTCTGTTGATATTAGCTTTGAGTAGTTCCTTCATGCTGGCACCGTATTGTGATGTTTTCAGAGCTGCGGGATGACTTCCATTCTTGTCAAACGGCACTGCTAACTCACTCTTTATAGCTTGACCAACGTGGAAAGATTGAAATGCCTCCGCAAACTCCTTAACAGGAACATATCGGTATGTCTTATCACTGTTTATCCAGTATTGCCCTTGATCTTTTCTTGATGTAACCTATCAAATTTCCAGTTATAGTCAACCACACTTGAACATTGTAGCCAATTATGGTTCTGGTATTAATAAAATCTGAAGTTTTTTTTGGGGGGAAATCTCAACTTATGACAGAGTTTTCTACAACTATCGTTTTTTCAGCTTGCCATATTTTGCCCAAGACGCAAACTGTATCAAAAATTAAAATATGTCGCTCCATCTGTTCCACTTGTGAGCATACTCTGCCTTTATGAAATTCCCTACATATTTAACGTTTTGTATTTTGAAGGCATTTCAGACTAATGTGTTTTTAAAACAAATCCATAATTAGAGAAAGCTTCATACAAACGTTGATGACACTCACTTCTTGCAAGAAGTCGGCTACGCCTTTTCGCTCAGGACATTTGAATCCCATTGATTTAAAGAACTCGAGCACATGTTCTCGAGGGCCATTGTAGACAACCTGACCGTCTGAGAGGAGAATTATATCATCAAACAATTCATATGTCTCTGGTGCAGGTTGTAGCAAGGCAATGACTGCTGTTCCACCGATAATGTGGATTGTTTGTCGGATGGAGTTCACAATCTGGAAGGTTGTTGAGCTGTCAAGTCCAGTTGATATCTCATCCATGAAAAGGGCTCGTCCTGGTGTGACAAGCATCTCAGCTGCACAACCATGTCAGAGAATGGATGAGTTGGATTGTGTAGGAGTACGAAGTAATTTTGTTCCATAATAACACATAAGCATCTGGTAGGTTTCTTACTCATAGGCTATATTTACCTGTAGTTACTCTCTTTTTTTGCCCTCCTGATATGCCTCTCAACATATTATTGCCTACCAGTGTATCGGCACAGATATCCAACCCCAAGACCTTCCATAATAATAAAAAAAATCAAAGCATTAGTAATGTGGTCACTTTTTAATTTTCTAGAACTTTCTGTGAGCTTAAAGAAAGGAACTTGGTAGCATTCTTGTTATAACTATGTAATTCTATGTAAACTACAACTGAGCTATAAAACAAGTAGCTGATTTGCATGCACCTTCAGAATGTGATTTGTGACCACCTCGGCTTTCTGCTCTCCTGTCGCAGCAGCCTAGATAAGAAAAACCAAAGATTGATATGCATCAAACTTCCTATTGAAACGTCCTCAAGTCTCAACCACTGAATACGGTGAAGTGTGATTTAAAATGTAACGAGTGTAGTACCTTCAAGTAAATATCAATTTCTGGATCTGGTTTGATATTTTCTTCCTTTTCTCTCCTCGATAGCTCCATTAGCAGGTCTGATCATTTCGTACGAAATTCAGGTTACTCAATGCAATATGCTACCATGATGAGTTTTGAGGTCTACATTTTTCTTGTTCTTACTGAAACGGTGACCAATTCCTTGACATTTTGCAGAGAAGTTGACTGTCTCACGGACAGTCAGTTCCGCCATATGCAGATCATGTTGGCTAACATAGGCAGCCGATCTCCGTGGCACAAACTCATCCATGGTATGCCCATTGTAAATTATGTCCCCTGACATCTTTTGTGATTGCAATGTTTTCTCATGTTAGTAGTAGCAAGTTACCATGATGAAAAAGAGAACAACCAAAAGAAAAAACGATCCACCTTAAGACTCGAAGGCAGGGTTCCGGCCAAGGCCAGAAGCAGCGAGGTTTTTCCCGCGCCAGGGGGACCCAGAAGCAAGGTCATCCTGAAAATGGATGGGATAAGCCGATAAGGTACAATTAAATGGAGATGATTCGCTGAGTGAAAGCATGCCTAGAAATTACCTGTGAGGCTTGATGATTCCACTGACATTGTGAAGGATTGATATTTTCCGCTTCTTGTTTTGTGTTAGGTGGAGAGCATTTGCCAGGCCCTGTTTGAAGACGATCGCCACCATGTAAGTAAGTACGCATATTATGCAAGCACAAAAAATTAAGGTAAATGAATGCAATGGAGTCCTGCACGTTTGTAACTCCTAACACTGAAGCTGCTTAATAGACCAGTATGCTGGACTTGCAGTTATCCTAACGTTCGGAGCTTCAGTGAGCAAACTTGACTGTTTATCCGAGAGAGTTTGCTTACTGACTCCGCATAGAGAATAATTCTGTTTGTTTTCAAAATCTTTAGGATTAGTGTGTTAACATGGGATCAAAAGGTCGCGGCAGTTAGGCACGTCACTGCTTAACATGGCTTATGGATTTGTACAGCTCCTCTTATACTTCCGACTTTGTTTGCGTCTGCTTGGAACAAGAAATATTTGTGAGGAACGTGTGTCAGCTGTCAGTGCCATTGCAAAGATGAGTAAAATATCATCCAGTGGGAGGACGATGACATACGAGGCCTAGTGCCACTTGTCGTTGACACCTTGCGGTATTACCAGCTGAGTGACCTTTTTGGACTTTCGGTGGTAATATTGCTCTTGTTTAATTGACGCTTACCAGATTAGAAAGAGACGGGGAAGAGAAAATGGGTAGCCAAGTCTAGCGATCTTTATCGGAAACCAGTCAACATCAGTCTGTTGTGTTTTCTCTCCTAGCCACAGTTTTCACTGTTGGTCTTGCACTCAATCTATTTCTGTTAACCCTCACCGCAGGCTCAACAGTCAACGTGTAGAAAGAAAAATGAAGTGTAAGAGTACTTCCTTGTGGGAGTTCTTGTGACGTACCTCGAGTACATTGGCGTAGGTGTTGAGGATGGTGGGCAGGCCCCTGCTCCCCACGTACGCCTCCGCCTCCACGTTGAGGTTGTCGTACCTCACCTCGATCGTCGGCAGCTGGATCCCCACTCTGCATCATCAGCACGCGACCAATGTTAGGAGCTACCTTGGCCGTCGCCGGGAGCAGGAGGGGAGGAGGCGTACCGGTCGACGCGGTCCTTGAACTTGGAGAGGAAGCGCTCGTGGTCGTCGCCGACCCAGGCGATGCGCTGCAGCAGCGCGTGCTTCTCTTGCGCGCCCAGCTTGTCCACGTTCACCTCCTTGAGCTCCCCCTCCGGCATGGCCAGCACCGCCGTGCGCGCGCGGTCGTAGGTGGGCAGCTTCTCCAGCGCCGCCCATCGCAGCGCCTCCTCGTCGTCCTCGTCCCGCGACGACCGCGAGAACAGCTCCTCCCCGCCGCGCGACCACACCGAGCTCTCCCGCCGCAGGCTGCGCCCAAACGCGTGTATCTCGCCCGCGTCGTCCATCCTCTACCTATCCACCCCTCCCTCCCGCCGCCGACGGCTGCAACACGGCGGAGGAAAGAGGAAGCCGACAGGGGAGAGTGGGCCGCCGCAGCTGCTGTCCCCCTCTGTGCGTGCTTTGCTTTCTTCCTTGGCCGTTGGCCCTGCAGATGAGGAGATGCGGATGAGAAAGAGATTGGCACTTATATAGAGTGGTGGAGCCGAGGAAGGAGAAGCAGCTAACGTACCCCGTGACGTTGCGCGGTCTATATAGGGGTGGAGTCATATGTCACGAGTTCGCTTTGTGCGGGCCGCGAACTCGTGGACAACTTTTGCATCATCTGTGCTGGGTTCAATGTGGAGATAGATAGACTCCCGTGCTGCTACGAAAATAGCTGCCGCATGAATAAACCCTTCTAGAAACAAATTGAGCTGGATACTACGTACGTATGCATACACCCCCAAAATCAGCAAGCATGAAGGGGAGGAAGAACGGGTTGACATGAGAAACAAGCTGGCACAGCCGCCAAATCTTTGTAGAAAAACTTATAGTACTACGTGACGAGAGCATGGAATTCTGCATAGAATGTACTCACACGCCACGCTGACACATTTTGCACATGTATGATTGGTTGGTATATATGCGGTGCACGTGTTTTTTCTTTGTTTGTTGCTTGCTTCCTAGTACTCCCTCCGTCCGAAAATACTTGTCATCAAAATGGACAAAAAGGGATGTATCTCAAACTAAAATACATCTAGATACATCCTCTTTTATTTATTTTAATGACAAGTATTTCCGGACGGAGGGAGTATTATTTTTTTCATTTTTTGTGGGGGACATACAAAGTGGCACTGCTACACTATCGGGATAAAATCACCATCTGATAGTAGCAGATTTGATCTCAAAAAAGAAAATAATTGATAGCGATTATTGGAGGCTCTGCTTTGATCCGTGCTCTCCCCAGGCTGGAGGGGAGCGCTGTCCAATGCCATCCTACGTAGCATCATCGACTTCATTATTGGATCAAATAGTCCAATGTAGTACTACTACGTATGTATGCATATCTTTTCATGGCGGCTACTCTTTTTTTTTTGAGTTATATGGCGGCTACTCTTTTTTTTTTGGAGTTATATGGCGGCTACTCAGGCAGTGCCAAGAGGGCAGTTGGCCATGAACGAACATCACGTGAAAACGCCACGTGGTTTTGGGCTTTTGCATCAAAAGAAAGAGATACCACTACCAGTGCACTGTCAGAGTGCCAGTGGGGCACTTAAACTTTCTTTTCACAGCACTAAATGAGGCTTTGCTTTATACACGGCCGTCGTTTTCGCGCTTGACCCCGGCTGCGCGGTCCCGGGATTCTTGATCATCATCGGTCTCTTTTTTTCCATAGAATATACAAGCCGGGCGGACATGAGACATGACCCATCTCCATATGCATTATTGCTGCATATCTCCGTATGTACCCCTTGTACATTTTGGAAAATAGTGAAGCTCCAGTTAAAACATCTGGAACACGGTTACCAGATGTTCTGTTAAGACCTCTCGTAGTGAGGTATCACAATAAGTACTCGTTCCGTTTATTTTTAGTCCGCATATAAAATTTGCCTAATATCAAGCTTTATTAAGTTTGAACGACTTTATTGGCAAAAATATCAACATTCATGATGTAAAATCAATATATCATTGGACGCATCATGAAACTAATTTTCGTACTATATAACTTCAGTATTGGAGATGTTGGTAATTGCTTTCTATAAATTTAGTCAAAGTTTGTATAGTTCGACTTCAATCAAATCTTAATTATATAGGGAGCAAAAATAAATGAAGAGAGTATTATGCATGTCAACTCGACCATTTCGCTAAGATGACATGCAATTAAATAAAGAAAGAGAGAGTTTGGTTTTCATATAATATGATACCGTATTATAATAAAATAATATAGTACTATGTGTCATGTAAACCAACAAATGATGCAATCTAAAATACTACTAACTTAAAAAATATTAGCCTAAACATGTCTTATGTGCATGTGTATGTATGTATCCACTAACAAGTGATGCGCCGAAATCAATCATGTGACAAATCATAGGGAGTCGCCACGCTTGGCTGATGAGTTAAGAGCATCTCTAGCAGACCCCTTAAACCGCTGAACTGAAAATAAGGTTTTCAGTTCGCGGAAAACGTGTATTAAGCGTTGGTTTAAGCCATGGCCAAACAGACTCCTTAAACTTAAACTGTAAAACTGAATATTCGCATATATTTTTTCCCACGTCTTCTTCTTCCTCTCGCTTGTGTCCACGGTCAGTTAGTGGACAACCCCCACGAAGCGGCCAAATACGAAGCTGCCAGCATCCAACTAGCTTGAAGTCGCGGACGATCAAATATAGCGCACGAAGCCGAATCAATCCAGGAGTTAGCTAGGTCCGCCGAATCGATTGTTCGTCGATTCGAGCTCGCTCGCTCGCTAGCTAGCTCCTCCATCGGGTGCGGCGGTAAGGACGGGCGCGGTGGCCGGGGTGGACGGCCCCGGCGGACGGGAGCAATTCATGAAGGTTTTGATGGCAGTTAAATTCCCGCCAACAGTCTTTTGCGTATACACGACACCCTTGGGTTGTCTCCAAAATCCTTATTTTCACGGGTTTGATTGGGATGTTTTTCGCGCCCCTTAAAAAAATTTACGGGTCGGAGTCGTTACGGGTTTTATTCGGGTCATTTTTTTCGCCTAATACTGTAAACTGGCGGTTATTTTACAGTTTCGTGCATTTTAAGGGGTCTGCGAAAGATGCTCTAATCATCATAGCGAAGTTTGGATTGCAATTTTCATAAAACTAGATGGTATCTTGTGTCGTATGTGAGCGTCTATGTTTATATAGTATTTTTTTAAAAGAAGGATGGTATCCCGTGCATGGTAATTGGTTGCAATATATTTCAATGATATTTAGAAATAATTTTTTTGGATTAATAATATGGAAATGGAAACTGAAAATACATATCATTTGTTGTGTTCATTATTCTTGCAAAATATTAACTGAATATAAGTAGCATAATAAAATAAAAAAGCTAAGCATTTTGCCATGCATTGTTGCATGCTGAGGTATGCCTTTTCCTATACATGTTTATATATTGAAGCTTTTTTTTTGCAGGTGCTTATATATCAAAGTTGACATGATTGCATGTTGAAAGGAATATGAAAGTGTGGATCATCTATTTAGTTATACAAGATTTGCGGGATTAGATGACACATGCATGAAGCATGATATAAAAATACGGAAAGTGGAAAATGAAGCCGAAAAAGAGAAAAATGAATAAATAAATAAATAAATAAAGAGAAATCAGTGCTTTGTGCGCATCATTGTCATTGGATTTGTGGGGAGATATAACTATGCATGTCTGGCTGCTAACAACCTATGATTACCATATATTTATGTGGCCGAGTAAGGTCGACACACTTCCGTTACCTTTTTTTTTTTGGTTGCAAATCAAACACTTTCTTTACTTAATTGCACATCATATCGCGTAGCGAGCAACATACGCTAGTAGTGGCATGTTGCCATCATGCTGTTAAAGTGTTATACCCATCTTCGCATCTCCGTTTTTCAACCACCGTTGTGTTAGTAATATACTTGGGACCCAACAAAGCTTCTTATATATGTCCATCTCACCGATGTCCCTGTCTCGGACGCATCCAAAAAGCTCCCGAGTCATTGATGTGGAGTGTAGGTAATAAACAACGCCAATATACAGGTACAACCCGAGTGCCAAGTCCCTGAGAACGGGAACATTGGAAGACTTTATTTCAAATGATTCGAAAATGATATTTCTAAGTTTAATTTTTTCTTTTGAAAAAAATCTGTGAAAACTTGTACGTATTCACGACAAATCTGTAAAATTTAGTTCAAAAGTATTATGATTTGGTAGCTGCATAAAATCATGTATGAAAGTATATTGTTATGAAAATTTCCTTGAGCGTGCTATATATGTATTCGTGTATGTACAGCTTTTTTGGGTTTTTTCGCAACATGGAAATATGTTTTTTTTAAGTCCTCCGCGGTCACCGTCCTCAATTTGCACTTTCCGGGTACAACCACTGCGACATTTGGCCCGAACCGTGTGAGATGTAACAACCCAGGCTAATGACGCGCTGTACTTTCCCAGGCCAGGCTACTGTCTGATATTCAGGACACCAACCAAACAATGTATAGGCAGCTCTGAGGCAAGCACCAGGCCAGGCTGTTTCGCTCGAGGGCAGCAACCAAACAAGCCCGTAGTCATTGTACACGATCGTCTAAACATGCATGTATAATGTGTGGTACACAAAACTTGTTTAAATGTGACGCCACTGATTTGACCGTACCCTATCATATACGCAAATATGTACGATCAAAATCCAGGACTCACGGGAAGATATCACAACACAACTCTAGACACAAATTAAAATAATACAGGTTTTATATTACAAGCCAGAGACCTCGAGGGCTCGCATACACAAGAGTCAGCGAAAACAATAATATGTGAGTACAGACATAAGTTAAACAAGTTGCCATAAGATGGCTAGCACAAAGTGAGATACAGATCGAAAGAGGCGCATGCCTCTTGCCTGGGATCCTCCTAAACTACTCCTGGTCGTCGGCGGCGGCCTGCACGTAGTAGTATGCACCCTCGGTGTAGTAGGAGTAGTCTAAGGTGGCGTCTGACTCCCGGGCTCCAGCATCTGGTTGCGACAACTGAGAAGAACGGAAAGCGGGGAAAAGAGAGAAAATCAACCATGAGTACTCATCCAAAGTACTCGCAAGTAAGGATCTACACTAAATATGCATGTGTATCAGTGTAAAGGGGCAATATCGGTGGACTGAACTGCAGTATGCCAGACTAAGAGGGTGGGTAGCTAGTCATGTCGAAGACTGCGTTTCTGGCAGCCTCCATCTTGCAGCATGTAGAAGAGAGTAATGGTAAGTTCACCAAGTATCATCGCATAGCATAATCCTACCCGGTGATGCTCTTCTCGTCGCCATGTGAGAGAGCGATCACCGCGTTGTATCTGGCACTTGAAATGGTGTATTTATTAAGTATCTGGCTCTAGTTGTCATAAGGTCAAGGTACAACTCCGGGTCGTCCTTTTATCGAGGGACACGGCTATTCGAATAGATCAACTTCCCTGCAGGAGTGCACCACATAACCCAACACGCTCGATCCCTCTGGCCGGACACACTTTCCTGGGTCATGCCCGGCCTCGGAAGATCAACACATCGCAACCCTACCTAGGCACAACAGAGAGGTCAGCACACCGGTCTAAATCCTATGCGCGCAGGGGTCTGGGCCCATCGCCCATTGCACACCTGCACGTTGCGTACGCGGCCGGTGAGCAGACCTAGCAACCTCCATTACAAAGGAAGTTGTGTTACGCGGTCCCACCCGACACGCGCCGCTCAGTCGCTGACGTCAAGAAGCTTCGGCTGATACCACGACGTCGAGTGCCCATAACTGTTCCCGTGTAGTTGGTTAGTGCGTATAGGCCAGTGGCCAGACTCAGATCAAATACCAAAATCTCGTTAAGCGTGTTAATTGATGTAACCACAAATGTCGACCAGGGCCAGGCCCACCTCTCTCCTAGGTGGTCTCAACCTGCCCTGTCGCTCCGCCACAAAGTAACAGTTGGGGGCCGTCGAGAACCCAGGCCCACCACTACCGGGATGGAACCACTTGTCCTTTCAGCCTCCACACCGGAATCACTCGCGGGTACTCTACGAGCCGACCCGACTTTAGTCACCAAGTATCACATATTATGTATATAAGTATATACCCGTGATCACCTCCCGAGTGATCACGACCCGATAGTATAGCATGGCAGACGGACAAGAATGTAGGGCCACTGATGGAATACTAGCATCCTATACTAAACATTTAGGATTGCAGGTAAAGGTAACAACAGTAGTAGCAAAGGCAGGCTATGCATCAGGATAGGATTAACGAAAAGCAGTAACATGCTACACTACTCTAATGCAAGCAGTAGGGAGAAGAATAGGCGATATCTAGTGATCAAGGGGGGGGCTTGCCTGGTTGCTCTGGCAAGAAGGAGGGGTCGTCAACACCGTAGTCGAACTGGGGTCGCCGGCAGTCTCGGGGTCTACCGGAAAGAAGTAACGGAGGGGAAACACAATAAATAACAGAGCAATCAAAGCATTGTTGGAAATATGCCCTAGAGGCAATAATAAAAGCATTATTATTATATTTTCTTGTTCATTATAATTGTCTTTATTCATGCTATAATTGTGTTATCTGGAAATCGTAATACATGTGTGAATAATAGACACCAACATGTCCCTAGTAAGCCTCTAGTTGACTAGCTCGTTGATCAACAGATAGTCATGGTTTCCTGACTATGGACATTGGATGTCATTGATAACGAGATCACATCATTAGGAGAATGATGTGATGGACAAGACCCAATCCTAAACATAGCACAAGATCGTATAGTTCGTTTGCTAGAGTTTTCCAATGTCAAGTATCTTTTCCTTAGACCATGAGATCGTGTAACTCCCGGATACCATAGGAGTGCTTTGGGTGTACCAAACGTCACAACGTAACTGGGTGACTATAAAGGTATACTAAGGGTATCTCCGAAAGTGTCTGTTGGGTTGATACGGATCAAGACTGGGATTTGTCACTCCGTATGACGGAGAGGTATCACTGGGCCCACTCGGTAATGCATCATCATAATGAGCTCAAAGTGACCAAGTTTCTGGTCACGGGATCATGCATTACGGTACGAGTAAAGTGACTTACCGGTAACGAGATTGAACGAGGTATTGGGATACCGACGATCGAATCTCGGGCAAGTAACATACCGATTGACGAAGGGAATTGTATACGGGGTTGCTTGAATCCTCGACATCGTGGTTCATCCGATGAGATCATCGAGGAGCATGTGGGAGCCAACATGGGTATCAGATCCCGCTGTTGGTTATTGACCGGAGAGCGATCTCGGTCATGTCTACATGTCTCCCGAACCCGTAGGATCTACACACTTAAGGTTCGGTGACGCTAGGGTTGTAGGGATATGTATATGCAGTAACCCGAATGTTGTTCGGAGTCCCGGATGAGATCCCGGACGTCACGAGGAGTTCCGGAATGGTCCAGAGGTAAAGAATTATATATAGAAAGTGTTATTTCGGCCGTCGGGACAAGTTTCGGGGTCACCGGTATTGTACCGGGACCACCGGAAGGGTCCCGGGGGTCCACCAGGTGGGGCCACCTATCCCGGAGGGCCCCATGGGCTAAAGTGGGAAGGGATCCAGCCCAAAGTGGTCTGGGGTGCCACTTCCCCTAGGGCCCATGCGCCTAGGGTGGGGGAAACCCTAAAGGGGGGCGCCCCCTTGCTTGGGGGGCAAGCCCCCCACCCCTTGGCCGCTGCCCCCCTAGGAGATTGCATCTCCTAGGGCCGGCGCCCCCCTAGGCCCCCCTATATATAGTGGGGGGGATGGAGGACCTCTCACCTTTGCCTTTGGTGCCTCCCTCTCCCTCTCCAACACATCCACCTCCTCCATAGAGCTTGGCGAAGCCCTGCCGGAGTACTGCAGCTCCATCACCACCACGCCGTCGTGCTGCTGCTGGAGCCATCTTCCTCAACCTCTCCTTTCCCCCTTGCTGGATCAAGAAGGAGGAGACGTTATGCTGACCGTACGTGTGTTGAACGCGGAGGTGCCGTCCGTTCGGCGCTAGGATCTCCGATGATTTGGATCACATCGAGTACGACTTCCTCATCCCCGTTCTTTGAACGCTTCCGCGCGTGATCTACAAAGGTATGTAGATGCAATCCAATCACTCGTTGCTAGATGAACTCCTAGATGGATCTTGGTGAAACCGTAGGAAAATTTTTGTTTTCTGCAACGTTCCCCAACAGTGGTATCAGAGCTAGGTCTATGCGTAGTTCTCTTTGCACGAGTAGAACACAATTTGTTGTGGGCGTAGATGTTGTCAACTTTCTTGCCGCTACTAGTCTTATCTTGCTTCAGCAGTATTGTGGGATGAAGCGGCCCGGACCAACCTTACACGTACGCTTACGTGAGACCGGTTCCACCGACTAACATGCACAAGTTGCATAAGGTGGCTGGCGGGTGTCTGTCTCTCCCACTTTACTTGGAGCGGATTCGATGAAAAGGGTCCTTATGAAGGGTAAATAGAAGTTGACAAATCACGTTGTGGCTTTCACGTAGGTAAGAAAACGTTCTTGCTAGAACCCTATTGCAGCCACGTAAAAAACTTGCAACAACAATTAGAGGACGTCTAACTTGTTTTTGCAGCAAGTGTTTTGTGATGTGATATGGCCAAAGTTGTGATGAATGATGAATGATATATATGTGATGTATGAGATGTTCATGCTATTGTAATAGAAATCACGACTTGCATGTCGATGAGTATGACAACCGGCAGGAGCCATAGGAGTTGTCTTTATTTTTTGTATGACCTGCGTGTCATTGAGAAACGCCATGTAAATTACTTTACTTTATTGCTAAACGCGTTAGCCGTAGTAGTAGAAGTAATAGTTGGCGAGCAACTTCATGGAGACACGATGATGGAGATCATGATGATGGAGATCATGGTGTCATGCCGGTGACAAGATGATCATGGAGCCCCAAGATGGAGATCAAAGGAGCTATGTGATATTGGTCATATCATGTCACTATTATTATTTGATTGCATGTGATGTTTATCATGTTTCTGCATCTTGTTTACTTAGAACGACGGTAGTAAATAAGATGATCCCTTATAATAATTTCAAGAAAGTGTTCTCCCTAACTGTGCACCGTTGCGACAGTTTGTTGTTTCGAAGCACCACGTGATGATCGGGTGTTAGATTCCAACGTTCACATACAACGGGTGTAAGACAGATTTACACATGCAAACACTTAGGTTGACTTGACGAGCCTAGCATGTGCAGACATGGCCTCGGAACACAGAAGACCGAAAGGTCGAGCATGAGTCGTATAGAAGATACGATCAACATGAATATGTTCACCGATGTTGACTAGTCCGTCTCACGTGATGATCGGACACGGCCTAGTTAATTCGGATCATGTTATACTTAGATTACTGGAGGGATGTCTATCTAAGTGGGAGTTCATTGAATAATTTGATTAGATGAACTTAATTATCATGAACTTAGTCTAATTTTTTTTTACAATATGTCTTGTAGATCAAATGGCCAACGTAGTCCTCAACTTCAATGCGTTCCTAGAGAAAACCAAGCTGAAAGACGATGGCAGCAACTACACGGACTGGGTCCGGAACCTGAGGATCATCCTCATAACTGCCAAGAAAGATTATGTCCTACAAGCACCGCTAGGTGACGCACCTGTTCTCCCTGCAGAACAAGACGTTATGAACGCTTGGCAGGCACGTACCGATGACTACTCCCTCGTTCAGTGCGGCATGCTTTACAGCTTAGAGCCGGGGCTCCAAAAGCATTTTGAGAGACACGGAGCATATGAGATGTTCGAAGAGCTGAAAATGGTTTTTCAAGCTCATGCCCGGGTCGAGAGATATCAAGTCTCCGACAAGTTCTTCAGCTGTAAGATGGAGGAAAACAGTTCTGTCAGTGAGCACATACTCACTATGTCTGGGTTGCATAACCGCTTGACTCAGCTGGGAGTTAATCTCCCGGAAGACGCGGTCATTGACAGAATCCTTCAGTCGCTTCCACCGAGCTACAAGAGCTTTGTGATGAACTTTAATATGCAGGGGATGGAAAAGACCATTCCTGAAGTATTTGCAATGCTGAAATCAGCAGAGGTAGAAGTCAAAAAGGAACATCAAGTGTTGATGGTGAATAAAACCACTAAGTTCAAGAAGGGCAAGGGTAAGAAAGCCTTCAAGAAGGACGGCAAGGGAGTTGTCGCGCCCGGCAAGCAAGCTGTCGGGAAGAAGCCAAAGAATGGACCCAAGCCCGAGACTGAGTGCTTTTATTGCAAGGGAAGTGGTCACTGGAAGCAGAACTGCCCCAAATACTTAGCGGACAAGAAGGCTGGCATCAGGAAAGGTATATGTGATATACATGTAATTGATGTGTACCTTACCAGTACTCATAGTAGCTCCTGGGTATTTGATACCGGTGCGGTTGCTCACATTTGTAACTCAAAACAGGAGCTGCGGAATAAGCGGAGACTGGCGAAGGACGAGGTGACGATGCGCGTCGGGAATGGTTCCAAGGTCAATGTGATCGCCGTTGGCACGCTACCTCTACATTTACCTTCGGGATTAGTTTTAAACCTTAATAATTGTTATTTAGTGCCAGCTTTGAGCATGAACATTGTATCAGGATCTCGTTTAATTCGAGATGGCTACTCATTTAAATCCGAGAATAATGGTTGTTCTATTTATATGAGAGATATGTTTTATGGTCATGCTTCGATGGTGAATGGTTTATTCTTAATGAATCTCGAGCGTAATGCTACACATGTTCATAGTGTGAGTACCAAAAGATGTAACATTGATAATGATAGTCCCACATACTTGTGGCACTGCCGCCTTGGTCACATAGGTGTCAAACGCATGAAGAAGCTCCATGCTGATGGACTTTTAGAGTCTCTTGATTACGAATCGTTTGACACGTGCGAACCATGCCTCATGGGTAAAATGACCAAGACTCCGTTCTCAGGAACAATGGAGCGAGCAACCAACTTATTGGAAATCATACATACTGATGTGTGTGGTCCAATGAGTGTTGAGGCTCGCGGTGGCTATCATTATGTTCTCACCCTCACTGATGACTTGAGTAGATATGGGTATGTCTACTTAATGAAACACAAGTCTGAGACCTTTGAAAAGTTCAAGGAATTTCAGAGTGAGGTTGAGAATCAACGTGACAGGAAAATCAAGTTCCTGCGATCAGATCGTGGAGGAGAATACTTGAGTCACGAGTTTGGCACACACTTAAGAAAATGTGGAATAGTTTCACAACTCACGCCGCCTGGAACACCTCAGCGTAATGGTGTGTCCGAACGTCGTAATCGCACTCTATTAGATATGGTGCGATCTATGATGTCTCTTACCGATTTACCGCTATCTTTTTGGGGCTATGCTTTTGAGACTGCCGCATTCACTTTAAATAGGGCTCCATCGAAATCCGTTGAGACGACACCATATGAATTATGGTTTGGGAAGAAACCTAAGCTGTCGTTTCTAAAAGTTTGGGGATGCGATGCTTATGTCAAGAAACTTCAACCTGAAAAGCTCGAACCCAAGTCGGAAAAATGCGTCTTCATAGGATACCCTAAAGAAACTATTGGGTATACCTTCTACCTCAGATCCGAAGGCAAGATCTTTGTTGCCAAGAATGGATCCTTTCTAGAGAAAGAGTTTCTCTCGAAAGAAGTAAGTGGGAGGAAAGTAGAACTTGATGAAGTATTACCTCTTGAACCGGAAAATGGCGCAACTCAAGAAAATGTTCCTGAGGTGCCTGCACCGACTAGAGAGGAAGTTAATGATGATGATCATGAAACTCCAGATCAAGTTGCTACTGAACTTCGTAGGTCCACAAGGACACGTTCCGCACCAGAGTGGTACGGCAACCCTGTCTTGGAAATCATGTTGTTAGACAACGGTGAACCTTCGAACTATGAAGAAGCGATGGCGGGCCCGGATTCCGACAAATGGCTAGAAGCCATGAAATCCGAGATAGGATCCATGTATGAAAACGAAGTATGGACTTTGACTGACTTGCCTGTTGAGCGGCGAGCCATAGAAAATAAATGGATCTTTAAGAATAAGACAGACGCGGATGGTAATGTGACCATCTATAAAGCTCGGTTTGTCGCTAAGGGTTATCGACAAGTTCAAGGGGTTGACTACGATGAGACTTTCTCACCGGTAGCGAAGCTAAAGTCAGTCCGAATCATGTTAGCAATTGCCGCATTCTATGATTATGAGATATGGCAAATGGACGTCAAAACGGCATTCCTTAATGGTTTCCTTAAGGAAGAATTGTATATGATGCAGCCGGAAGGTTTTGTCGATCCTAAGAATGCTGACAAGGTGTGCAAGCTCCAACGCTCGATTTATGGGCTGGTGCAAGCATCTCGGAGTTGGAACATTCCCTTTGATGAGATGATCAAAGCGTTTGGGTTTATGCAGACTTATGGAGAAGCCTGTGTTTACAAGAAAGTGAGTGGGAGCTCTGTAGCATTTCTCATATTATATGTAGATGACATACTTTTGATGGGAAATGATATAGAATTCTTGGACATCATTAAGGCCTACTTGAATAAGAGTTTTTCAATGAAGGACCTTGGAGAAGCTGCTTATATATTAGGCATCAAGATCTACAGAGATAGATCAAGACGCCTCATAGGTCTTTCACAAAGCACATACCTTGATAAGATATTGAAGAAGTTCAATATGGATCAGTCTAAGAAGGGGTTCTTGCCTGTGTTACAAGGTGTGAAATTGAGCTCAGCTCAATGTCCGACCACGGCAGAAGATATAGAAGAGATGAGTGTCATCCCCTATGCCTCAGCCATAGGTTCTATTATGTATGCCATGCTGTGTACCAGACCTGATGTAAACCTTGCCGTAAGTTTGGTAGGAAGGTACCAAAGTAATCCCGGCAAGGAACAGTGGACAACGGTCAAGAATATCCTGAAGTACCTGAAAAGGACTAAGGAAATGTTTCTCGTTTATGGAGGTGACGAAGAGCTCGTCGTAAAAGGTTACGTCGACGCTAGCTTTGACACAGATCTGGATGACTCCAAGTCACAAACCGGATACGTGTATATTTTGAATGGTGGGGCAGTAAGCTGGTGCAGTTGCAAGCAGGGCGTCGTGGCGGGATCTACATGTGAAGTGGAGTACATGGCAGCCTCAGAGGCAGCGCATGAAGCAATTTGGGTGAAGGAGTTCATCACCGACCTAGGAGTCATACCCAATGTGTCGGGGCCGATCAAGCTCTTCCGTGACAACACTGGAGCTATTGCTCTTGCCAAGGAGCCCAGGTTTCACAAGAAGACAAGGCACATCAAGCGTCGCTTCAACTCCATTCGTGAAAATGTTCAAGATGGAGACATAGATATTTGTAAAGTACATACGGACCTGAATGTAGCAGATCCGTTGACTAAACCTCTCCCTAGAGCAAAACATGATCAACACCAGAATTCCATGGGTGTTCGATTCATCACAATGTAACTAGATTATTGACTCTAGTGCAAGTGGGAGACTGTTGGAAATATGCCCTAGAGGCAATAATAAAAGCATTATTATTATATTTCCTTGTTCATGATAATTGTCTTTATTCATGCTATAATTGTGTTATCCGGAAATCGTAATACATGTGTGAATAATAGACACCAGCATGTCCCTAGTAAGCCTCTAGTTGACTAGCTCGTTGATCAACATATAGTCATGGTTTCCTGACTATGGACATTGGATGTCATTGATAACGAGATCACATCATTAGGAGAATGATGTGATGGACAAGACCCAATCCTAAACATAGCACAAGATCGTATAGTTCGTTTGCTAGAGTTTTCCAATGTCAAGTATCTTTTCCTTAGACCATGAGATCGTGTAACTCCCGGATACCGTAGGAGTGCTTTGGGTGTACCAAACTTCACAACGTAACTGGGTGACTATAAAGGTATACTACGGGTATCTCCGAAAGTGTCTGTTGGGTTGACACGGATCAAGACTGGGATTTGTCACTCCGTATGACGGAGAGGTATCACTGGGCCCACTCGGTAATGCATCATCATAATGAGCTCAAAGTGACCAAGTGTCTGGTCACGGGATCATGCATTACGGTACGAGTAAAGTGACTTACCGGTAACAAGATTGAACGAGGTATTGGGATACCGACGATCGAATCTCGGGCAAGTAACATACCGATTGACGAAGGGAATTGTATACGGGGTTGCTTGAATCCTCGACATCGTGGTTCATCCGATGAGATCATCGAGGAGCATGTGGGAGCCAACATGGGTATCCAGATCCCGTTGTTGGTTATTGACCGGAGAGCAATCTCGGTCATGTCTACATGTCTCCCGAACCCGTAGGGTCTACACACTTAAGGTTCGGTGACGCTAGGGTTGTAGGGATATGTATATGCAGTAACCCGAATGTTGTTCGGAGTCCCGGATGAGATCCCGGACGTCACGAGGAGTTCCGGAATGGTCCGGAGGTAAAGAATTATATATAGGAAGTGCTATTTCGGCCGTCGGGACAAGTTTCGGGGTCATCGGTATTGTACCGGGACCACCGGAAGGGTCCCGGGGGTCCACCAGGTGGGGCCACCTATCCCGGAGGGCCCCATGGGCTAAAGTGGGAAGGGATCCAGCCCAAAGTGGTCTGGGGCGCCACTTCCCCTAGGGCCCATGCGCCTAGGGTGGGGGAAACCCTAAAGGGGGGGCGCCCCCTTGCTTGGGGGGCAAGCCCCCCACCCCTTGGCCGCCGCCCCCCTAGGAGATTGCATCTCCTAGGGCCGGCGCCCCCTAGGCCCCCCTATATATAGTGGGGGGGTGGAGGACCTCTCACCTTTGCCTTTGGTGCCTCCCTCTCCCTCTCCAACACATCCACCTCCTCCATAGAGCTTGGCGAAGCCCTGCCGGAGTACTGCAGCTCCATCACCACCACGCCGTCGTGCTGCTGCTGGAGCCATCTTCCTGAACCTCTCCTTTCCCCCTTGCTGGATCAAGAAGGAGGAGACGTTATGCTGACCGTACGTGTGTTGAACGCGGAGGTGCTGTCCGTTCGCCGCTAGGATCTTCGGTGATTTGGATCACGTCGAGTACGACTTCCTCATCCCTGTTCTTTGAACGCTTCCGCGCGTGATCTACAAAGGTATGTAGATGCAATCCAATCACTCGTTGCTAGATGAACTCCTAGATGGATCTTGGTGAAACCATAGGAAATTTTTTGTTTTCTGCAACGTTCCCCAACAAGCATCACAAAGTGTAACATGGCACTACGTGGTGCTAGAGGTGACCTAACATAGTAGTAGGTGCTCCTGGCGAAGGGGGAAAACATCCGGGAAAGTATTCCCGGTGTTTGACGTTTTCGGATAGACGAACCGGAGGGGAAAGGTTATAGGTTCGCTATGCTATGGATGTGTGGCAGACGAACGGACTACGTCTTCGGATTCGTCTCGTCGTTTTGAGCAACTTTCATGTACAACGTTTTTTCATTCGAGCTACGTTTTATTTTATATGATTTTTCAAAGTTTTAATCCTTTTCTATATTTACTGGAATCAATTAATTCGAAAATATGTTAGAAGTAAATGCTATGGGTATGCAAAAAGTGTACCCAAAAATGTGGCTATGTGGCTGGCAGTGGGACCAGCGGTCAAAGTCAACAACCCGGTCAGCGTTGACTGGTCAAAGGTGAACAATGTAGGTGGGTCCCGCATGTCATTGACCCATAAACTTTTAACTCAATTTAACTTTTAATTAAAACAGGAGGGTCCCACGTGCCATAGACTTATTAGAGGGAGGGGGTTAACACTAACAGCGGTTAGCCCCAAATTAACAGGGGCCGACCCCACTTGTCGTGGCCCAATCGGCCACCCAGGAAGGGTGCGCGCGCACGGCGTATGACGGTCACCGGTGGCGAGCGGTGGTGGGCTGCGGTGGTGGGAGCAGCAGTAGGGGCGATGAGAGCGGGCAGCGGCCAAGTGCGGCCGGGCGTGGCGGGATGCGGGCGGAGGCGGGGCTGCGGCATGGTCGAAGCAGGATAGGGGAGCTCGAGTGCGACAGACGGCGGCATAGCAGGCGGCGGCGCTGGGAGGAAGCAGCATGCAGCAGCGCCCGAGGCCACGAGCAGGCGAGCGTGACCAGGCGGCTCGCGGGCGGAGCGGGGCGCCAAGCGGGAATGGGGAAGGGGCGGCCACGCGCGGGTGGGAGGCTCGCGGGGCGCGCACGGGTGGCGTAGGGGCGGCGGTGAGCGCGACCTGTACGGACAGAGCGCATGAGGGGGGAGAGCGGCCAGGCCGCGGCGGGGACAGACGAAATCGCTGGTCGGTGATGTCTACTACACAACATTCTTCTTGTAGACGTTGTTGGGCCTCCAAGTGCATAGGTTTGTAGGACAGTAGCAAATTTCCCTCAAGTGGATGACCTAAGGTTTATGAATCCGTAGGAGGCGTAGGATGAAGATGGTCTTTCTCGAGCAACCCTACAACCAAATAACAAAGAGTCTCTTGTGTCCCCAACACACCCAATACAATGGTAAATTGTATAGGTGCACTAGTTCGGCGAAGAGATGGTGATACAAGTGCAATATGGATAGTAGATACTTTCACTAGTGCAAGTCCTCTCAACAATAATAGCATAATTGGATCACATAACTATCCCTCAACATGCAACAAAGAGTCACTCCAAAGTCACTAATAGCAGAGAACAAACAAAGAGATTATGGTAGGGTACGAAACCACCTCAAAGTTATTCTTTCCAATCAATCCGTTGGGCTATTCCTATAAGTGTCACAAACAGCCCTAGAGTTCGTACTAGAATAACACCTTAAGACACACATCAACCAAAAACCTAATGTCACCTAAATACTCCAATGTCACCTCAAGTATCCACAGGTATGATTATACGATATGCATCACATAATCTCAGATTCATCTATTCAACCAACACATAGGATCTCAAAGAGTGCCCCAAAGTTCTACCAGAGAATCACGACGAAAACGTGTGCCAACCCCTATGCATAGGTTCATGGGTGGAACCCGCAAGTTGATCACCAAAATATACATCAAGTGAATCACGTGGTATCCCATTGTCACCATAGATACGCACGGCAAGACATACATCAAGTGTTCTCAAATCTTTAAAGACACAATCCGATGAGATAACTCCAAAGGGGAAACTCAATTCATTACAAGAGAGAAGAGGGGGAGGAGAAACATAAGATCCAACTATAATAGCAAAGCTCGTGATACATCAAGATCGTGCCAAATCAAGAACACGAGAGAGAGAGAGAGAGAGAGACCAAACACATAGCTACTGATACATACCCTTAGCCCCGAGGGAGAACTACTCCCTCCTCATCATGGAGAGAACCGGGATGATGAAGATGGCCACCTGAGAGGGATTGCCCCTCCGGCAGGGTGCCGGAATGGGTCTAGATTGGCTTTCGGTGGCTACGGAGGCTTCTGGCAGCGGAACTCCCGATCTATTGTGCTCCCCGATGTTTTTAGGGTATATGGAGATATATAGGCGGAAGAAGTACGTCAGGGGGGCACGAGGGGACCACGAGGGTGGAGGGCGCGCCCAGAGGGGGTGGGCGCGCCCCCTACCTCGTGGCCTCCTCGAAGGTCCCCTGACGTGCACTCCAAGTCTTCTGGGCTTCTTTTCTTCCAAAAATGAGTTCTTTTAAGTTTCAGGTATATTGTACTCCGTTTGATTTTCCTTTTCTTCGAAACCCTAAAATAGGGTAAAAACAGAAACTGGCACTGGGCTCTGGGTTAATAGGTTAGTCCCAAAAAATGATGTAAAAGTGTATGATAAAGCCCATAAACATCCAAAACAGAAGATAATATAGCATGGAGCAATCAAAAATTATAGATACATTGGAGACGTATCAGCATCCCCAAGCTTAATTCCTGCTCGTCCTCGAGTAGGTAAATGATAAAAACAGAATTTTTGATGCGGAGTGCTACTTGGCATAATTTCAATGTAATTCTTCTTAATTGTGGTATGAATATTCAGATCCATAAGATTCAAGACAAAAGTTTAATATTGCCATAAAAATAATAATATTTCAAGCATACTAACTAAGCAATTATGTCTTCTCAAAATAGCATGGCTAAAGAAAGTTATCCCTACAAGATCATATAGTCTGACTATGCTCTATCTTCACCACACAAAATATTTAAATGATGCACACCCCCGATGACAAATGAAAAGCCAAGCAATTGTTTCATACTTTTGGTGTTCTCAAACTTTTTCAATCTTCACGCAATACATGAGCATGAGCCATGGACATAGCACTATAGGTGGAATAGAACGGTGGTTTGGAGAAGACAAAAAGGAGAAGATAGTCTCACATCAACTAGGCGTATCAATGAGATATGGAGATGCCCATCAATAGATATCAATGTGAGTGAGTAGGGATTGCCATGCAACGGATGCACTAGAGCTATAAGTATATGAAAGCTCAAAAAGAAACTAAGTGGGTGTGCATCCAACTCGCTTGCTCACGAAGACCTAGGGCAATTTGAGGAAGCCCACCATTGGAATACACAAGCCAAGTTCTATAATGAAAGATTCCCACTAGTATATGAAAGTGACAACATAGGAGACTCTCTATCATGAAGATCATGGTGCTACTTTGAAGCACAAGTGTGGTAAAAGGATAGTAGCATTGCCCCTTCCCTCTTTTCTCTCATTTTTTCCTTGTTTTATTTGGGCCTTTTATCTTTTTTTATGGCCTCTTTTCTTTCTCTTTTTTTATTTTTCGTCCGGAGTCTCATCCCGACTTGTGGGGGAATCATAGTCTCCATCATCCTTTCCTCACTGGGACAATGCTCTAATAATGATGATCATCACACTTTTATTTACTTACAACTCAAGAATTACAACTCGATTCTTAGAACAAAATATGACTCTATATGAATGCCTCCGGTGGTGTACCGGGATGTGCAATGACTCATGAGTGACATGTATGAAAGGATTATGAACGGTGGCTTTGGCACAAATACGATGTCAACTACATTATCATGCATAGCAATATGACAATGATGGAGTGTGTCATAATAAACAGAACGGTGGAGAGTTGCATGGCAATATATCTCGGAATGGCTATGAAAATACCATAATAGGTAGGTATGGTGGCTGTTTTGAGGAAGGTATATGGTGGGTTTAAGGTACCGGCGAAAGTTGCGCGGTACTAGAGAGGCTAGCAATGGTGGAAGGGTGAGAGTGCGTATAATCCCTGGACTCAACATTAGTCATAAAGAACTCACATACTTATTGCAAAAATTTATTAGTTATCGAAACAAAGTATTACGTGCATGCTCCTAGGGGGATAGATTGGTAGGAAAAGACCATCGCTCGTCCCCGACCGCCACTCATAAGGAGGACAATCAAATAACACCTCATGTTTCAAATTTTTTACACAACGTTTACCATACGTGCATGCTACGGGACTTGCAAACTTCAACACAAGCATTTCTCAATTTCAAAACTACTCAACTAGCATGACTTTGATATTATTACCTCCATATCTCAAAACAATCATCAAGCATCAAACTTCTCTTAGTATTCAATACTCTATATGAAAGTTTTATTATTCTCGAATACCTAGCACATTAGGATTATTTAAGAAAATTACCATGCTATTTAAGGCTCTCAAAATAATATAAGTGAAGCATGAGAGTTCATCTATTTCTACAAAATAAAACCACCACCGTGCTCTAAAAAGATATAAGTGAAGTACTAGAGCAAATGATAAACTACTCTGAAAGATATAAGTGAAGATCAATGAGTAGTCAAATAATGATGCAACTATGTGAAGACTCTCTAACATTTAAGAATTTCAGATCTTGGTACTTTATTCAAACAGAAATCAAAACAAAATAAAATGATATCTAAGAATAGAAAACATCATGTGAAGAAGCAAAAACTTAGGATCAACCGATACTAACCGATAGTTGTTGAAGAAGAAAGGTGGGATGCCAACCGGGACATCCCCAAGTTTAGACGCTTGATACTTCTTGAAATATTATCTTAGGATGCCTTAGGAATCCCCAAGCTTGATCTTTTGTGTCTCCTTAATTCCTCTCATATCACGGTCTCCCTAAATCTCAAAAGCTTCATCCACACAAAACTCAACAAGGACTCGTGAGATAAGTTAGTATAACACATTGCAAAAACCTTATCATACTCTACTGTAGAAAATCACTAAAATTATTATTCAGCATTGCATACTAAATTCCTCTGCATATTTAATAGTCCTATCCTCAAATAGAATCATTAAAGAAGCAAACATATGCAAACATAACAGCAATCTGCCTAAACAGGATAGTCTATAAAGAATGCAGCAACATCCATACTTCCCTAGCTCCAAAAAATATGAAATAAAATTCCCACTGTAGTAAATTTATCAGAGCTTAATATGCAAAAGGTTTAAGCATTTTATCACATTCTTACTTTTCTAGGGCATTATTGCAACAGCGGTAAACTTTCTGTTTTCAAACAGCAACATGAAGACTTGTAACATAGGCATAGTAAAGACTATCAATGCCACTTTTATTGAAATAAAAGATGCAAAACATTGTTCTAAATAACATCAAGCAAATCCTAACAAAATAAATTGACGCTCCAGGCAAAACACATATCATGTGGCGAATAAAAATATAGCTCCAAGTAAAGTTACCGATGAACGAAGACGAAAGAGGGGATGCCTTCCGGGGCATCCCCAAGCTTAGGCTTTTGTATGTCCTTGAATATTACCTTGGGGTGCCTTGGGCATCCCCAAGCTTAGGCTCTTGCCACTCCTTATTCCATAGTCCATCGAATCCTTACCCAAAACTTGAAAACTTCACAACACAAAACTTAACAGAAAACTCGTAAGCTCCGTTAGTATAAGAAAATAAATCACCACTTCAAGGTACTGTAATGAACTCATTCTTTATTTATATTGGTGTTAAACCTACTGTATTACAACTTCTCTATGGTTTATAAACTCTTTTACTAGCCATAGATTCATCAAAATAAGTAAACAACACAATGAAAACAGAATCTATCAAAAACAGAACAGTCTATAGTAATCTGAATCAAACGTATACTTATGGAACTCATAAAATTCTAAAATAAATTGCTGGACGTGAGGAATTTATCTATAAATCATCTTCAAAAACAATTAACTAAATATCACTCTCCAAATAAAAATGGCAACAATTCTCGTGAGCGCTAAAGTTTCTATTTTTGACAGCATGATCAACAAGACTTTCCCCAAGTCTTCCCAAAGGTTCTACTTGGCACAAACACTAATTAAAAGCATAAAACCACATATAAACAGATGCTAGATGAATGATTTATTACTAAACAGGAGCAAAAAGCAAGGAAAAAATAAAATTGGGTTGCCTCCCAACAAGCGCTATCATTTAACGCCCCTAGCTAGGCATGATGATTTCGACGTTGCTCACATAAAAGATAAGAATTGAAACATAAAGAGAGCATCATGAAGAATATTACTAGCACATTTAAGTCTAACATGCTTCCTATGCATAGGGATTTTGTGAGCAAACAACTTATGGGAATAAGAATCAACTTGCATAAGAAGGTAAAACAAGCATAACTTCGAAACTTTAAGCACATAGAGAGGAAACTTGATATTATTGCAATTCCTACAAGCATATATTCCTCCCTCATAATAATTTTCAGTAGCATCATGAATGAATTCAACAATATAACCAGCACTTAAAGCATTCTTTTCATGATCTACAAGCATAGAAAATTTACTACTCTCCACATAAGCAAAACTCTTCTCATGAATAATAGTGGGAGCAAACTCAACAAAAATAACTATCATGTAATTGAAAATTAAGATCAAGATGACAAGGTTCATTGTTATTATTATTCTTTAAAGCATACGTGTCATCACAATAATCATCATAGATAGGAGGCATGCTTTCATCATAATAAATTTGCTCATCAAAACTTGGGGGACAAAAAATATCATCTTCATCAAACATAGCTTCCCCAAGCTTGTGGCTTTGCATATCATTAGCATCATGGATATTCAAAGAATTCGTACTAACAACATTGAAATCATGCTCATCATTCAAATATTTAGTGCCAAACATTTTATAGATTTATTCTTCTAGAACTTGAGCACAATTATCTTTTCCATCATACTCACGAAAGATATTAAAAAGATGAAGCATATGAGGCAAACTTAATTCCATTTTTTTGTAATTTTCTTTTATAAACTAAACTAGTGATAAAACAAGAATTAAAAGACTCGATTGCAAGATCTAAAGATATACCTTCAAGCACTAACCTCCTCGGCAACAGCGCCAGAAAAGAGCTTGATGTCTACTACACAACCTTCTTCTTGTAGACGTTGTTGGGCCTCCAAGTGCAGAGGTTTGTAGGACAGTAGCAAATTTCCCTCAAGTGGATGACCTAAGGTTTATCAATCCATAGGAGGCGTAGGATGAAGATGGTCTCTCTCGAGCAACCCTGCAACCAAATAAAAAAGAGTCTCTTGTGTCCCCAACACACCCAATACAATGGTAAATTGTATAGGTGCACTAGTTCGGCGAAGAGATGGTGATACAAGTGCAATATGGATAGTAGATAATAGTTTTTGTAATCTGAAAATATAAAAACAGCAAGGTAGCAAGTGATAAAAGTGAGCATAAACGGTATTGCAATGATAGGAAACAAGGCCTAGGGTTCATACTTTCACTAGTGCAAGTCCTCTCAACAATAATAGCATAATTGGATCACATAACTATCCCTCAACATGCAACAAAGAGTCACTCCAAAGTCACTAATAGTGGAGAACAAACGAAGAGATTATGGTAGGGTACGAAACCACCTCAAAGTTATTCTTTCGAATCAATCCGTTGGGCTATTCCTATAAGTATCACAAACAACCCTAGAGTTCGTACTAGAATAACACCTTAAGACACACATCAACCAAAACCCTAATGTCACCTAGATACCCCAATGTCACCTCAAGTATCCGCGGGTATGATTATACGATATGCATCACACAATCTCAGATTCATCTGTTCAACCAACACATAGGATCTCAAAGAGTGCCCCAAAGTTCTACCGGAGAATCACGATAAAAACGTGTGCCAACCCCTATGCATAGGTTCATGGGCGGAACCCGCAAGTTGATCACCAAAACATACATCAAGTGAATCACATGGTATCCCATTGTCACCACAGATACGCACGACAAGACATACATCAAGTGTTCTCAAATCTTTAACGACTCAATCCGATGAGATAACTCCAAAGGGGAAACTCAATTCATTACAAGAGAGAAGAGGGGAAGGAGAAACATAAGATCCAACTATAATAGCAAAGCTCGCGATACATCAAGATCGTGCCAAATCAAGAACACAAGAGAGAGAGAGAGAGACCAAACACATAGCTACTGATACATACCCTCAACCCCGAGGGAGAACTACTCCCTTCTCGTCATGGAGAGCACCGGGATGATGAAGATGGCCATCGGAGAGGTATTACCCCTCCGGCAGGGTGCCGGAACGGGTCTAGATTGGCTTTCGGTGGCTACGGAGGCTTCTGGCGGCGGAACTCCCGATCTATTGTGCTCCCCGATGTTTTTAGGGTATATGGAGATATATAGGCGGAAGAAGTACGTCAGGGGGCCACAAGGGGACCACGAGGGTGGAGGGCGAGCCCAGAGGGGGTGGGCGCGCCCCACCTCGTGGCCTCCTCGAAGGTCCCCTGACGTGCACTCCAAGTCTTCTGGGCTTCTTTCCTTCCAAAAATGAGTTCCATGAAGTTTCAGGTCAATTGGACTCCGTTTGATTTTCCTTTTCTTCAAAACCCTAAAACAGGGTAGAAACAGAAACTGGCACTGGGCTCTGGGTTAATAGGTTAGTCCCAAAAAATGATATAGACGTGTATGATAAAGCCCATAAACATCCAAAACAGAAGATAATATAGCATGGAGCAATCAAAAATTATAGATATGTTGGAGACGTATCAGTCGGCAAGGTCCGGCGGCAGTAGCAACACGGCCACGACAAAGGGAGCTATGGCAACGGATTCTATCAAGGAAGGGAGGGGTTTTGTGCGACTGCTCACCCTGTGGCTCATGAGAGGCTGTTGACAACTTTGTAGTAGCAGACGACGACGGAATCATCGGAGAAGTTGCGGGGCCGAGGACGGGGTCGAGCTCAACCTCGGGGCTGCAGGGCTCTCCAGCTCCAACGGCTTGTCACAGGAGACGTGGTCGAGCGCGGGGACACCTCCAGACGCAACGAAGAAGAACGGGGTGGCGATCGCCGTGGTGGTGGCACACAGCAACGACGACGGCGCTCGACCGAGCGGAGAGGGCGAGGGGAGAGGGGAAAGTGGTTAGGGTTTAACGGGGTGGATGCGGGTGATGCCCTTATCCTTTCCACGACGTCGTGTAGTGCCACGCTTCGAAGATCAAGCTGCAGAGCCGCGCGATGGCGGCCATGCCATGGCTCTATTTCTCCTGGCGAGAGGTGGGAGAAAAGTCCTGGTAGCCTGGGCCAAGCCACACTGTAGTCGTGCTGGGCCGGCTACTGTACGGTCTAGGCCTATGTGCATAGTAGAGCTTTGCTATTTTCCTTTTTTTTACCTTTTTCTGTTTTAGCCTCTCTTTTGCAACTCCTTTTAGCATCAAATGACTTTTGTTAAATGTGAAACATAGCTACATTAATAATGTGCAATAGACTGCATTGCCACAAAAAGTTATACCTCGAAATAAAATTGTTTAGTATTTTATAAAATACAAAAGGCATTTAATTAGTTGTTTTAGCTACTGATTTAATTACTTTATTCCATTTAATCCTTTTACAAAAAATGGTTTCTCCATCATAGTCACTTAAGATTTATTTGTCACCGTTTGTACTTTTTAGTTTTAATGTTAGAAAACTTTCCTAGTTTGATTTTATCTTAAATTTGAATTTCTGACTCGGTTTCGAATCAACGTGAGTTTATCAACAGTAACCGACGTGACGTGGCATCATTAGCATAGGTTCACTTTAGCTGAATTATCCGGGTGTCACATTAAACATCTTTCAAAGTGTCCTCGCAGGCAAGTTTAACTACATGAAATAGAATAATTGTAGGGTAATTACTCAACCAATTTAATATATTTTTGAATTGTCTTGGCCTATAAGCTTGTATAATAACCTTTGCCGCCGCTACAACTAGTTTTTAGGTGAAGAAAGTTGTGAGCTATCTAGGTGCACATGTAAGTGGACCAAAATCTTTTTGTTATTCCGGTTTAAACATTGAGTTTTTCAATTTTATTTCTTGATCAGGGCCGTCTTCAGGAATTCAGGGCCCTGTTAGACATGGATAACAGGGCCCTAAAATTTAAAAAATCGGTATAAAGACATGAGATACATTTCCATGTCCAATACGTATTCTTGTCTTGTTGGTGCTTTTCATCACCAACGAGATTGAAGATACATAATGAAATTTTTGTATACAACACAGCTAGAAACATGTGGCACAGAATTTGAGACCTTGCTGTGAAACAAAAACCTCATAATATAACTAAATAGAACATTCTAACGATAGAGATTACTTAAATAGGGAGAATCTTGATATCACTAGTTAAAGATTGCCCCTTGCAAAGGTCACTTCACCTTCTTATGCGCTGACAAGTTGCAACCTGAGAGTTTTCCCCTTTTTCATAGATTCATATATTCAGATTGATTTATTTCTTGAACCATGCGTCCAAATCCCGAATCATTTTCATTGTTGAATTATTTAATAGGTTTGGACAAGGCATCACTTCGTCCGGAAATTCTTCTCTCAATTTTTTTGGGTCAAAACCCTTCATGTAGCAGAAGATGGGGCCGGAGGCCTGCCAGGGGCCCCACAAGGCATCAGGGCGCGCCCAGGGGTGGCCGCCCCTTGTTGCCTTGTGGGAAACTAGTGGGCCCCTTTGGTACTTCTTTGCTCCAGTATTTTTTTATATTCCATAAAAATTCTTCGTGAAATTTCAGCTCATTTGGAGTTGTGCAGAATAGGTATTTCTGATGTAGCTTTTTCAGGTCTAGAATTCCAGCTGCCGACAATCTCCCTCCTCATGTAAATATTGCAAATTAAGAGAGAAAAGCCATTATAATTGCATCACAGAGTGTTATAATGATCAAAAACATTATAAATAACAATAGGAAAACATGATGCAAAATGGAAGTATCAGCCGACGACCACACCCCAACCGCCAGTCCTTCTTCCTCTGCTCCAACCTCCATCGTTCCCCTTCTCGCACGCTGTGAAGGAAGTGATGGTTCACAGTCGCCCACTCTCTTGTAGGCTATACCCATGGTGCATGGAGACAGTGAGGCGTTAGTGGGCGGGCACGATGTGGGAGGATGACTTGTGATCTACCAACATCCAGTAAGGCGGGGGGGGGGGATCCTCTGAGAAGGGTGATGAGGAGCATGGGCCATACATGCATGGCGATTCCTTTACTTTTCTCTTCTCCTTCACATTAGTTCATATTACCTACGCACTGACTCGCATTTTTTTAGTGGCCAATGTGTTAATTCGATTTTTCAGTAGCAAGTTTCATTTGGTGAAGCATGACAAATCTACTATCTGGAAATGGTGAACATGTAAGTAAAATATCACAATGAGACAAAACATAAATTCAAGTTGGTTCATATACTTCATGGGAAAATGTGGATTGCCATACTGAATTCTATGTAATTTTTTCATTCATTGATTTTTAGAGTATGCTCTATAAATTGCAATTTTCGCCAACCACTTTTAGTTGTCATAGTCCATTTAAGTCGAGTGACTTGATCATATGCCAATCAAGTAATATTGTGATGTAAAAGAATTATGAAATGTATAAAATCACAGTTATTTCACTAATCTAACCACTACATACTGAAGTTTTTCTTTGTCGGGATTGCTCTAGGAACAATTCATTGCCATTCAGTTGAGCATTGTGTGGTGTCTGCTTAAAGTATTTCTAAGAGGCTAAACAAGAAGACAAAGTCCAATGCAATAAGGTTGTAAATTTAATTTGCTTTCATGAGGACATAGATCAAAATTTCATCTTAGAGATAAGTATTGTACCAAGACTTTGACCAGCATCATATAATACTCATACTTCTAACACTTCGGGGCTCTACGTCTTTTTAAAAATAGGCATACATCATATGTCTCTAGCTTCTTGAACTGTCATGTTAGTTCCTTTCAATATGCTTGTTTAGAAATTTCACCTACGGAATACATATTATATATCACCTCCTTCCCAAAAAGCTTATCTTAGATTTATATAGGTATAGATGTATCTAACACTAAAACATGTCTAGATACATCCGTATGTAGACAAATACATCTATATCTAGACTAATCTAAGACAAGGTTTTTTGGACGGAAAGAGTATTTGGTAACAATAAAAATATGTAGACTCAAGATGGACCTCTCAGCGGTGTAAACACTTTTGTACGGTCTATGTAACATGTGATGGTTTTTCAAGGTGCTTTGGAAATACACACACTTCGTCTTACAGTCCAATCTGTGAATATTGATTGTCAATCATAAACAACAAATACAGGCCCCAACCAACTGATTCATGATAATTGTACACGTGTATAAGAACACATTTAACATTTGGGTTGCTCTATATTTTCAGGAACTACGATCATTCTATTGTTAAAATGGATGGGCGCGACAACACGCACCATCAACGATCTAGTGTAGTACATAAAGGAGGGAAAACTCTTCGACAAGAGGAGTCACTCATCCATGAAGTCATCCCTTTACACCCGTCGTCACCATTCCCATCTATAGTAGCAGTTGCCATTTCCATTGCAATCTACACCTCCGTAGTCCCAATCTCTATTAGCCATAATACTTGTAACCAAGAACACATCGCATAAGATCTATAAGCATTCCTCTTCAAGTATCCTACAATGTATCTTATTTTTGATTTGTAAGAAATGTGCGAGTAGTCCCCTCGAGCAAAGGGTTGAGGCCTAGCCTCACAGCCTCATGTATGAACGTTAAGTGATTGTTGGTTTGCTTCAAAGTTAAGGTTATTCAATGTGTTATGCAGTAGTTTTTATTTCTTATCTTTACCTCATTCTAAAGCCTTGCAGGTACTTGGGATAAATAAAATGCATGAACGAGAGGTTAGAGAAAAGAGAAGTGGAAGGCTATACTGAACACTAGTAATAAGATTAGCATGTTAGTCAAAACACACTCTCTCGGGGTACATATGGTGTAGTTGTAGGGTTTCGTAGTAATTTCAAAAATTTCCTACGCACACGCAAGATCATGTGATGCATAGCAGCGAGAGGGGAGAGTGTTGTCTACGTACCCACGCAGACCGGCTGCGGAAGCGCTGACACGACGTAGAGGAAGTAGTCGTACGTCTTCACGATCCAACCGATCAAGCACCGAAACTACGGCACCTCCGAGTTCGAGCACACGTTCAGCCCGATGACGATCCCCGGACTCCGATCCAGCAAAGTGTTGGGGCAGAGTTCCGTCAGCACGACGGTGTGGTGACGATCTTGGTGTACTACAGCAGCAGGGCTTCGCCTAAACTCCGCTACAGTATTATCGAGGAATATGGTGGCTGGGGGCACCGCACATGGCTAAGGAATAGATCACGTGGATCAACTTGTGTGTTCTTGGGTGCCTCTACCTCAGTATATAAAGGACTAGAGGGGGGAGGCTGGCTGGCCAAGGGAGGGCGCGCCAGGAGAGTCCTACTCCCTCTGGGAGTAGGATTCCCCCCCAATCCTAGTTGGAATAGGATTCCTTGAGGGGGGAAAGAGAGAGAGGGGGACAACCACCTCTCCTAGTCCTAATAGGACTAGGGGAAGGGGGGAGGCGCACAGCCACCTTGGGCTGCCCCTTTCTCCTTTCCACTAAAGCCCACTAAGGCCCATATAGTTCCCGGGGGGTTCCGGTAACCTCCCGGTACTCCGGTAAAATCCCGATTTCACCCGGAACACTTCCGATATCCAAACATAGGCTTCCAATATATCAATCTTTACGTCTCGGCCATTTCGAGACTCCTCGTCATGTCCGTGATCACATCCGGGACTCCGAACAACCTTTGGTACATCAAAATGCATAAACTCATAATATAACTGTCATTGTAACCTTAAGCGTGCGGACCCTACGGGTTCGAGAACAACATAGACATGACCAAGACACGTCTCCGGTCAATAACCAATAGCGGGACCTGGATGCCCATATTGGCTCCTACATATTCTACGAAGATCTTTATCGGTCAGACCGCATAACAACATACGTTGTTCCCTTTGTCATCGGTATGTTACTTGCCCGAGATTCGATCGTCGGTATCCAATACCTAGTTCAATCTCGTTACCGGCAAGTCTCTTTACTCGTTCCGTAATACATCATCTCACAACTAACATATTAGTTGTAATGCTTGCAAGGCTTATGTGATGTGCATTACCGAGAGGGCCCAGAGATACCTCTCCGACAATCAGAGTGACAAATCCTAATCTTGAAATACGCCAACCCAACATGTACCTTTGGAGACATCTGTAATGCTCCTTTATAATCACCCAGTTACGTTGTGACGTTTGGTAGCACCCAAAGTGTTCCTCCGGCAAACGGGAGTTGCATCATCTCATAGTTATAGGAACATGTATAAGTCATGAAGAAAGCAATAGCAACATACTAAACGATCGGGTGCTAAGCTAATGGAATGGGTCATGTCAATCAGATCATTCAACTAATGATGTGACCTCGTTAATCAAATAACAACTCATTGTTCATGGTCAGGAAACATAACCATCTTTGATTAACGAGCTAGTCAAGTAGAGGCATACTAGTGACACTTTGTTTGTCTATGTATTCACACATGTATTATGTTTCCGGTTAATACAATTCTAGCATGAATAATAAACATTTATCATGATTATAAGGAAATAAATAATAACTTTATTATTGCCTCTAGGGCATATTTCCTTCAGTCTCCCACTTGCACTAGAGTTAATAATCTAGATTACACTGTAATGATTCTAACACCCATGGAGCCTTGGTGTTGATAATGTTTTGCTCGTGGAAGAGGCTTAGTCAACGGGTCTGCAACATTCAGATCCATATGTATCTTGCAAATCTCTATGTCTCCCACCTGGACTAGATCCCGGATGGAGTTGAAGCGTCTCTTGATGTGTTTGGTCCTTTTGTGAAATCTGGATTCCTTTGCCAAGGCAATTGCACCAGTATTGTCACAAAAGATTTTCATTGGACCCGATGCACTAGGTATGACACCTAGATCGGATATGAACTCCTTCATCCAGACTCCTTCGTTCGCTGCTTCCGAAGCAGCTATGTACTCCGCTTCACATGTAGATCCCGCTACGATGCTTTGTTTAGAACTGCACCAACTGACAGCTCCACCGTTTAATATAAACACGTATCCGGTTTGCGATTTAGAATCGTCCGGATCAGTGTCAAAGCTTGCATCAACGTAACCTTTTACGGTGAGCTCTTTGTCACCTCCATATACGAGAAACATATCCTTAGTCCTTTTCAGGTATTTCAGGATGTTCTTGACCGCTGTCCAGTGATCCACTCCTGGATTACTTTGGTACCTCCCTGCTAAACTTATAGCAAGGCACACAGGTCTGGTACACAGCATTGCATACATGATAGAGCCTATGGCTGAAGCATAGGGAACATCTTTCATTTTCTCTCTATCTTCTGCAGTGGTCGGGCATTGAGTCTTACTCAACTTCACACCTTGTAACATAGGCAAGAACCCTTTCTTTGCTTGATCCATTTTGAACTTCTTCAAAACTTTGTCAAGGTATGTGCTTTGTGAAAGTCCAATTAAGCGTCTTAATCTATCTCTATAGATCTTAATGCCTAATATGTAAGCAGCTTCACCGAGATCTTTCATTGAAAAACTCTTATTCAAGTATCCCTTTATGCTATCCAGAAATTCTATATCATTTCCAATTAGTAATATGTCATCCACATATAATATCAGAAATGCTATAGAGCTCCCACTCACTTTCTTGTAAATACAGGCTTCTCCGAAAGTCTGTATAAAACCAAATGCTTTGATCACACTATCAAAGCGTTTATTCCAACTCCGAGAGGCTTGCACCAGTCCATAAATGGATCGCTAGAGCTTGCACACTTTGTTAGCTCCCTTTGGATCGATAAAACCTTCCGGTTGCATCATATACAACTCTTCTTCCAAAAATCCATTCAGGAATGCAGTTTTGACATCCATCTGCCAAATTTCATAATCATAAAATGCGGCAATCGCTAACATGATTCGGACAGACTTAAGCATCGCTACAGGTGAGAAAGTCTCATCGTAGTCAACCCCTTGAACTTGTCAAAAACCTTCCGCGACAAGTCGAGCTTTGTAGACAGTAACATTACCATCAGCGTCAGTCTTCTTCTTGAAGATCCATTTATTCTCAATTGCTTGCCGATCATCGGGCAAGTCAACCAAAGTCCATACTTTGTTCTCATACATGGATCCCATCTCAGATTTCATGGCTTCAAGCCATTTTGCGGAATCTGGGCTCACCATCGCTTCTTCATAGTTTGTAGGTTCATCATGATCTAGTAGCATGACTTCCAGAACAGGATTACCGTACCACTCTGGTGCGGATCTTACTCTGGTTGATCTACGAGGTTTAGTAGTATCTTGATCTGAAGTTTCATGATCATTATCATTAGCTTCCTCACTAACTGGTGTAGGTGTCACTGAAATAGTTTTCTGTGATGTACTACTTTCCAGTAAGGGAGCAGGTACAGTTACCTCATCAAGTTCTACTTTCCTCCCACTCACTTCTTTTGAGAGAGACTCCTTCTCTAGAAAGGATCCATTCTTAGCAACGAATGTCTTGCCTTCGGATCTGTGATAGAAGGTGTACCCAACAGTCTCCTTTGGGTATCCTATGAAGACACATTTCTCCGATTTGGGTTCGAGCTTATCAGGTTGAAGCTTTTTCACATAAGCATCACAGCCCCAAACTTTAAGAAACGACAACTTTGGTTTCTTGCCAAACCATAGTTCATAAGGTGTCGTCTCAACGGATTTTGATGGTGCCCTATTTAACGTGAATGCGGCCGTCTCTAAAGCATAACCCCAAAACGAGAGCGGCAAATCTGTAAGAGACATCATAGATCGCACCATATCTAGTAAAGTACGATTACGACGTTCGGACACACCATTACGCTGTGGTGTTCCGGGTGGCGTGAGTTGCGAAACTATTCCACAGTTTTTCAAATGTACACCAAACTCGTAACTCAAATATTCTCCTCCACGATCAGATCGTAGAAACTTTATTTTCTTGTTACGATGATTTTCAACTTCACTCTGAAATTCTTTGAACTTTTCAAATGTTTCAGACTTATGTTTCATTAAGTAGATATACCCATATTTGCTTAAATCATCTATGAAGGTGAGAAAATAACGATATCCGCCACGAGCCTCAATATTCATCAGACCACATACATCAGTATGTATGATTTCCAACAAATCTGTTGCTCTCTCCATAGTACCGCAGAACGGTGTTTTAGTCATCTTGCCCATGAGGCACGGTTCGCAAGTACCAAGTGATTCATAATCAAGTGGTTCCAAAAGTCCATCAGTATGGAGTTTCTTCATGCACTTTACACCGATATGACCTAAACGACAGTGCCACAAATAAGTTGCACTTTCATTATCAACTCTGCATCTTTTGGCTTCAACATTATGAATATGTGTATTACTACTATCGAGATTCAATAAGAATAGACCACTCTTCAAGGGTGCATGACCATAAAAGATATTACTCATATAAATAGAACAACCATTATTCTCTGATTTAAATGAATAACCGTCTCGCATTAAACAAGATCCAGATATAATGTTCATGCTCAACGCTGGCACCAAATAACAATTATTTAGGTCTAATACTAATCCCGAAGGTAGATGTAGAGGTAGCGTGCCGACCGCGATCACATCGACTTTGGAACCGTTTCCCACGCGCATCGTCACCTCGTCCTTTGCTAGTGTTCGCTTAATCTGTAGTCCCTGTTTCGAGTTGCAAATATTAGCAACAGAACCAGTATCAAATACCCAGCTGCTACTGCGAGCTCTAGTAAGGTACACATCAATAACATGTATATCACATATACCTTTGTTCACCTTGCCATCCTTCTTATCCGCCAAATACTTGGGGCAGGTCCGCTTCCAGTGACCAGTCTGGTTGCAGTAGAAGCACTCAGTTTCAGGCTTAGGTCCAGACTTGGGTTTCTTCTCCTGAGCAGCAACTTGCTTGCTGTTCTTCTTGAAGTTCCCCTTCTTCTTCCCTTTGCCCTTTTTCTTGAAACTAGTGGTCTTGTTAACCATCAACACTTGATGCTCCTTCTTGATTTCTACCTCCGCAGCTTTCAGCATTGCGAAGAGCTCGGGAATAGTCTTGTTCATCCCTTGCATATTATAGTTCATCACGAAGCTCTTGTAGCTTGGTGGCAGTGATTGGAGAATTCTGTCAATGACGCAATCATCCGGAAGATTAACTCCCAATTGAATCAAGTGATTATTATACCCAGACATTTTGAGTATATGCTCACTGACAGAACTGTTCTCCTCCATCTTGCAGCTATAGAACTTATTGGAGACTTCATATCTCTCAATCCGGGCATTTGCTTGAAATATTAACTTCAACTCCTGGAACATCTCATATGCTCCATGACGTTCAAAACATCGTTGAAGTCCCGATTCTAAGCCGTAAAGCATGGCACACTGAACTATCGAGTAGTCATCAGCTTTGCTTTGCCAGACGTTCATAACATCCGGTGTTGCTCCAGCAGCAGGCCTGGCACCCAGCGGTGCTTCCAGGACGTAATTCTTCTGAGCAGCAATGAGGATAATCCTCAAGTTACGGACCCAGACCGTATAATTGCTACCATCATCTTTCAATTTTGCTTTCTCAAGGAACGCATTAAAATTCAACGGAACAACAGCACGAGCCATCTATCTACAATCAACATAAACAAGCAAGATACTATCAGGTACTAAGTTCATGATAAGTTTAAGTTCAGTTAATCAAATTACTTAAGAACTCCCACTTAGATAGACATCCCTCTAATCCTCTAAGTGATTACGTGATCCAAATCAACTAAACCATAACCGATCATCACGTGAGATGGAGTAGTTTTCAATGGTGAACATCGTTATGTTGATCATATCTACTATATGATTCACGCTCGACCTTTCGGTCTCCGTGTTCCGAGGCCATATCTGCATATGCTAGGCTCGTCAAGTTTAACCTGAGTATTCTGCGTGTGCAAAACTGTCTTGCACCCGTTGTAGATGGACGTAGAGCTTATCACACCCGATCATCACGTGGTGTCTGGGCACGACGAACTTTGGCAACGGTGCATACTCAGGGAGAACACTTCTTGATAATTTAGTGAGAGATCATCTTATAATGCTACCGTCAATCAAAGCAAGATAAGATGCATAAAAAGATAAACATCACATGCAATCAATATAAGTGATATGATATGGCCATCATCATCTTGTGCTTGTGATCTCCATCTTCGAAGCACCGTCATGATCGCCATCGTCACCGGCGCGACACCTTGATCTCCATCGTAGCATCGTTGTCGTCTTGCCAATCTTATGCTTCGATGACTATCACTACCGTTTAGTAATAAAGTAAAGCATTACATCGCGATTGCATTGCATACAATAAAACGACAACCATATGGCTCATGCCAGTTGCCGATAACTCGGTTACAAAACATGATCATCTCATACAATAAAATTCAGCATCATGCCTTGACCATATCACATCACAACATGCCCTGCAAAAACAAGTTAGACGTCCTCTACTTTGTTGTTGCAAGTTTTACGTGGCTGCTACGGGCTTAAGCAAGAACCAATCTCACATACGCATCAAAACCACAACGATAGTTTGTCAAATAGACTCCGTTTAACCTTCGCAAGGACCGGGCGTAGCCACACTTGGTTCAACTAAAGTTGGAGAGGCAGTCGCCCGCAAGCCACCTGTGTGCAAAGCACGTCGGGGAAACCAGTCTCGCGTAAGCGTACGCGTAATGTTGGTCCGGGCCGTCTCGTCCAACAATGCCGCCGAAGCAAAGTATGACATGCTGGTAGGCAGTATGACTTATGTTGCCCACAACTCACTTGTGTTCTACTCGTGCATATAACATCAACATAAATAACCTAGGCTCTAATACCACTGTAGGGTTTCGTAGTAATTTCAAAAATTCCTACGCACACGCAAGATCATGTGATGCATAGCAACAAGAGGGGAGAGTGTTGTCTACGTACCCACGCAGACCGACTGCGGAAGCGCTGACACGACGTAGAGGAAGTAGTCGTACGTCTTCACGATCCAACCGATCAAGCACCGAAACTACGGCACCTCCGAGTTCGAGCACACGTTCAGCCCGATGACGATCCCCGGACTCCGATCCAGCAAAGTGTCGGGGAAGAGTTCCGTCAGCACGACGGCGTGGTGACGATCTTGATGTACTACAGCAGCAGGGCTTCGCCTAAACTCCGCTACAGTATTATTGAGGAATATGGTGGCTGGGGGCACCGCACACGGCTAAGGAATAGATCACGTGGATCAACTTGTGTGTTCTTGGGTGCCTCTACCTTAGTATATAAAGGACTAGAGGGGGGGAGGCTGGCCGGCCAAGGGAGGGCGCGCCAGGAGAGTCCTACTCCCTCTGGGAGTAGGATTCCCCCCAATCCTAGTTGGAATAGGATTCCTTGAGGGGGGAAAGAGAGAGAGGGGGCCGGCCACCTCTCCTAGTCCTAATAGGACTAGGGGAAGGGGGGAGGCGCACAGCCACCTTGGGCTGCCCCTTTCTCCTTCCACTAAAGCCCACTAAGGCCCATATAGTTCCCGGGGGGGTTCCTGTAACCTCCCGGTACTCCGGTAAAATCCCGATTTCACCCGGAACACTTCCGATATCCAAACATAGGCTTCCAATATATCAATCTTTACGTCTCGACCATTTCAAGACTCCTCGTCATGTCCGTGATCACATCCGGGACTCCGAACAACCTTCGGTACATCAAAATGCATAAACTCATAATATAACTGTCATCGTAACCTTAAGCGTGCGGACCCTACGGGTTCGAGAACAATGTAGACATGACCGAGACACGTCTCCGGTCAATAACCAATAGCGGGACCTGGATGCCCATATTGGCTCCTACATATTCTACGAAGATCTTTATCGGTCAGACCGCATAACAACATACGTTGTTCCCTTTGTCATCGGTATGTTACTTGCCCGAGATTCGATCGTCGGTATCCAATACCTAGTTCAATCTAATTACCGGCAAGTCTCTTTACTCGTTCCGTAATACATCATCTCACAACTAACATATTAGTTGTAATGCTTGCAAGGCTTATGTGATGTGCATTACCGAGAGGGCCCAGAGATACCTCTCCGACAATCGGAGTGACAAATCCTAATCTTGAAATACGCCAACCCAACATGTACCTTTGGAGACACCTGTAATGCTCCTTTATAATCACCCAGTTACGTTGTGACATTTGGTAGCACCCAAAGTGTTCCTTCGGCAAACGGGAGTTGCATAATCTCATAGTTATAGGAACATGTATAAGTCATGAAGAAAGCAATAGCAACATACTAAACGATCGGGTGCTAAGCTAATGGAATGGGTCATGTCAATCAGATCATTCAACTAATGATGTGACCTCGTTAATCAAATAACAACTCATTGTTCATGGTCAGGAAACATAACCATCTTTGATTAACGAGCTAGTCAAGTAGAGGCATACTAGTGACACTTTGTTTGTCTATGTATTCACACATGTATTATGTTTCCGGTTAATACAATTCTAGCATGAATAATAAAAATTTATCATGATTATAAGGAAATAAATAATAACTTTATTATTGCCTCTAGGGCATATTTCCTTCAGTAGTTAGTAAACGCGGAATGTGTTGGTATAGTTAATTCCTTAATAACTGAGATAACCTCACGAGACAGTAAGGGTCTTGGTTGGACAATAGAACCTCAACACGACAGAAGTTACTTGGTCATGGGGTTATTTGGACACATCTCCCATGAACAACAATTGAAAATAGATTAGTAACAGTGTTTGTTATAGCCATGCTTATTATCTTGATAGGATCTCGAGAGCGTGTATACAGTTGCAGGTGAAACCTCTAGCTCTAGCCTATATTTTTTTATTGTTTCTTACTTAAAACTATGATTTGGTCTCGCGCCATAGCAATCCCCAGTCTCTGTCTTGGCTCCCTATTCTCTCCATGGCGCTCCCAAAGTTGTTGGTGCCTGTCGGTGTCAAAACCGGCGGATCTCAGGTAGGGGGTCCCGAATTGTGCATCTAAGGTCAATGGTAACAGGACATGGGGGACACGATGTCTACCCAGGTTTGGGCCCTCTTAATGGAGGTAATACCCTACTTCCTCCTTGATTTCTCTTGATGAATATGAGGATTACAAGAGTTGATCTACCACGAGATCGTAATGGCTAAACCCTAGATGTCTAGCACGTATGATTGTGATTGCCTCTACGGACTAAACCCTTCGGTTTATATAGACACTGGAGGGGCCCAGAGTTGTACAGAGTCGGTTTACGGAGGAAGGAATCTTCATATCCGAACGCCAAGCTTGCCACCCACGCAAAGGAGAGCCCCATCCGGACACGGGGGGAAGTCTTCTATCTCATATCTTCATGGCCCATCAATCCGGCCCACGTCACGTAGCCCGGACGCCCGAGGACCCCTTAGTCCAGGACTCCCTTAGTAGCCCCTGAACCAGGCTTCAATGACGATGTGTCCGGCGCGCAGATTATCTTCAGCATTGCAAGGCGGCTTCCTCCTCCAAATATTTCAACGTAGTCCTTGAAC
Source organism: Triticum dicoccoides (assembly GCF_002162155.2). NCBI lineage: Eukaryota > Viridiplantae > Streptophyta > Magnoliopsida > Poales > Poaceae > Triticum > Triticum dicoccoides. The sequence goes on from NC_041388.1 coordinate 331,880,923, forward strand.
ACAAAGAATGTGTCTAGCTTTGCAAAACGAGCTCCGCAAAGAGTATAATATTTAACAAGTCCCATCTACTGACATCTTTTGTAGTGAGACGCCACGTCTCTGCCCGGTCATTATTTCAAACCATTTTATAGCCTCCCGATTCGTGGTTCGAGATTCGGTTTCCATTGGCACGTCTTGTCGAAGCAGAGATCGTGTCCCCTTATCATGAGATCCTCATCAATGTGGGCGTGGGTAATCCAACTCTGTTGTTGGCAATTCCTTGGGAATATGCGAGCTTTAAGGCCCGTGAGGAGGCGTTCGATATTCTTCGCCTTTATAAAGGGGTATAGACCCGCCTTTCTCCCCCCACGCCTACCTCTCCCTCAACCTTCCCAACCTCAGGCTCCAGCGCCCAGGATTCGATTTCTTCCATTGTTACCAGGCCCTCTAGTTATGTCTGGATCCATCTCACAAGGTAGGTGGGCAGCCTCCTCGGTCACCGAGGAGGATATCGCGAAGCTTCAGAAGGCGAGGTACCTGACTGCGGAAATCCCCCACAGGCTCCCTACTAAAGGGCAGGTCATACCCACACCAAAATCCGGTGAGAGGGTGGTATTCATCTCCCACTTCCTCCGCGGGCTAGGGTTCTCTCTTCATCCCTTCGTTCGTGGCCTCATGTTCTATTATGGGCTAGATTTTCACGATCTAGCTCCGGACTCTTTTCTTCACATCTCGGTGTTCGTTGTCGTGTGCGAAGCCTTTCTCCGCACCCCCCCACACTTCGGCCTATGGCTGAAGACCTTCAATGTGAAGCCGAAGCTAGTTAATAGGGAGCAAGCGGAGTGCGGCAGTGCTATGGTGAGCAAGCTTGCCGATACTAGCTGGCCAAAAGGTACCTTCACGGAAACCTCCAACTCATGGCAACAAGAGTGGTTCTATATCACCGAACCCTGTGGCACCAAATGGGCAGCCGCACCTGTGTTCTGATCTGGCCCTCCATTGCGGCTCGCATTGTGGATAAATAAGGGGCTAGACTAGGGATCGGCTGATGAAGTACACACACTGCAAAGACATATCCAGAGTATCCTCGAAAGGGACGTTGACCTTATTAGCGTGATCCAAGTGATGCTAGTCCGCTGGATCCTCCCGTGCCAGCGACGGCCTCTCCGTATGTGGGAGTTCAATCCGGAAGGACCGCGGACCCTTCAGCAGTTCTTCGGCACAACGCACGAAGGGATGTGGAAACTATTCTTCAAGACTCGAAAGTATTGGCCGGACACATCAGAGGACATTGATCTCGAATGCAACCATACGAATACCTATGTAAGCACCGAATTTTTTACCGCAACTCGGTTGATTATCCCATAGCGATGTACTGAGAGTTCTATCTTTGACCAGGGCTGGATAAAGAAGGCGGAATGAATGAGGTGTTCAGCTCCACTTCCCAAAGACTCGACAGATCCTGTGCTGACGGGGATGCTGGTCCTGGCGCCGTATCAAGTGCCAGCACAAGAGGACAAGAAGAAGAGTGAAGAGGCCGAAAGCGGCCTCCATTCTGCAGGTATGCCGGACACTATGTCCGGGGAGACTGAAGCTCCCTCTTCGAACGACGAAGGGGAAGGAGAAGGTGATACCCCTTCCCCTCATGGGAGGAAAAGGACTACATCCAAAGACTTGGAGGTGGGAGCACCTAAGAGAGGGAAGGTATACCTACCATATGGTTCGGGTTCCAAAGCTGATGTCATCGCAAGGCACCTCTCTAGGTGAAGGAAATATGTCCTAGAGGCAATAATAAAGTTATTATTTATTTCCTTATATCATGATAAATGTTTATTATTCATGCTAGAATTGCATTAACCGGAAACATGATACATGTGTGAATACATAGACAAACAGAGTGTCACTAGTATGCCTCTACTTGACTAGCTCGTTGATCAAAGATGGTTATGTTTCCTAGCCATAGACATGAGTTGTCATTTGATTAACGGGATAACATCATTAGGAGAATGATGTGATTGACTTGACCCATTCCGTTGGCTTAGCACTTGATTGTTTAGTATGTTGCTATTGCTTTCTTCATGACTTATACATGTTCCTATGACTATGAGATTATGCAATTCCCGTTTACCGGAGGAACACTTTGTGTGCTACTAAACGTCACAACGTAACTGGGTGATTATAAAGGTGCTCTACAGGTGTCTCCGAAGGTACTTGTTGAGTTGGCGTATTTCGAGATTAGGATTTTTCACTCCGATTGTCGGAGAGGTATCTCTGGGCCCACTCGGTAATACACATGACTATAAGCCTTGCAAGCATTGTAACTACTGAGTTAGTTGCAGGATGTGTATTACGGAACGAGTAAAGAGACTTGCTGGTAATGAGATTGAACTAGGTATTGAGATACCGACGATCGAATCTCGGGCAAGTAACATACCGATGACAAAGGGAACAACGTATGTTGTTATGCGGTTTGACCGATAAAGAGCTTCGTAGAATATGTAGGAGAAAATATGAGCATCCAGGTTCCGCTATTGGTTATTGACCGGAGACGTGTCTCGGTCATGTCTACATTGTTCTAGAACCCGTAGGGTCCGCACGCTTAAAGTTTGGTGATGATCGATATTATGAGTTTTAGAGTTTTGATGTACCGAAGGTAGTTCAGAGTCCCGGATGTGATCACGGACATAACAAGGAGTCTTGAAATGGTCGAGAAGTAAAAATTGATATATTGGACAGCTATATTCGGACACTGGAAGTGTTCCGGATGGTTTCGGAGAAAACCGGAGTGCCGGAGGGGTTACCGGAACCCCCCTGGGAAGTATTGGGTCTTAGTGGGCATGAGGGGAGAGAGAGGGCAGTAGCCCAGGAGGTGGCGCTCCCCCTCCCATGAGGAGTCCGAATTGGACTAGGGGAGGGGGCGTGGCCCCTCTTTCCCTCTCCCTCTCCCTCTCTTTCCTTCCCCCTTCCCTCTTCCTAGTTGGACTAGGAAAGGATGAATCCTCTTCCTAGTAGGAAGAGGATTCCTCCTCTCCTTGGGGCGCACCAAGGCTGGCCGGCCTCCCTCCTTTCTCCTTTATATATGGGGGCAGGGGAGGGGGGGCACCCAAAGGCACACAAGTTGATTGTTCCAAGCCGTGTGCGGTGCCCCGTCCACCATAATCCACCTCGATCATATCGTAGCGGTGCTTAGGCGAAGCCCTGTGTCGGCAGCATCATCATCACCATCGTCACGCCGTCGTGCTGACGAAACTCCCATGTGAAGCTTTACTGGATCGGAGCTCGCGGGACGTCATCGAGTTGAACGTGTGCAGAAATCGGAGGTGCCGTGCGTTCGGTACTTGGATCGGTCGGATCGTGAAGACGTACGACTACATCAACCGTGTTGTGCTAACGCTTCCGCATTCGGTCTACGAGGGTACATGGACACACTCTCCCCTCTCGTTGCTATGCATCACCGATCCTGTGTGTGCGTGGGATTTTTTTGAAATTACTACGTTCCCCAACACTGGGATCGTAAGTGAACAAGGATGCTCTAGACATACCCCGTTCTTTTCGGGTTGCAGGGGTAACATTTAAACTATATGCTTGCAATTTGGCCCACAGCCCACCCCGACAGTCCTCCTCATCAGGGGACTTATCTCCGGGAATGATGGAAAGTGAGACGCCTTCTCATGCTTCCTTGCCTCTTAGGGCAGACGACTTCAAGGCGTCATCTTGGAGAATCTCCCCTGGCAATCAAGCAGCGTGGGGGACAATGAAAACAATGCCCGAGGGTGGTACTTCAATCATCAAGGGTCCAGGGGGCGCAGCCCCTACGGGGGCCAGCAATGAAGGCCCCGAACTATCCAGCTTACAGCCAAAGATGACTCTAGGGTCGAGCTGATGTACCCCTTTTAAGGGAATGCATGCTCCTGCAGCAGCCTCCAGGAATCCGGAGGTGCCGGACACTCTAATGAGCACATTACAAAGTGTGTCCATCTCAGAGGAACATCGTACCTTAATGGGTACGGTAGTTGAAAGGGTTCTGTCCGCGAGAAGCGGATTGAATGAAGCTTTCCTGGGCCTGTTGAAAGGCTTCGAGGTATGCAATGTAATAGCTTAACTATTTTTATATGCATAATGCAGCCTTGTACAAATAGTAGCCCCTGAGACTCTGGTCGGCTTTCACAGGGAGGCGATCAGAGGATCAAAAAGATATGCTCAGGAAGTAACCTAATTAACTCGAACACGGGCTGTTACGTCGATGGCGACCGCCCGAGCTACAGGAGTTGCGGATCTAAAGCAGAAACTTGAGTTAGCGGATGAGGACGTCACCCTTATTAACAGGCGGCTCGACGAGGCACAAGGTATGTGTTGGGGCAGCTTGCTTATGCATGTAGTATGAGCACGAGGCTGAAAATCGTATACTGTGACATGCATAACTGTAGATAGTGCTGCCACGGTTGAGACCCTTTGGGCTGAACTTGCCCGGGCCAAGGAGCAGGCCAGAGTGAGCGACACGGCTGCCAAGAAGGCGGCTGCGGATTTAAAGGTCGAACATGCCGTTCGGCGCCAGTGCCAGGAGAGAATATCTACCATGGAGCGGGAGCTGAAGGATGCCACTAGCAGGTGCAAATCTCTCGAGGAGGATAATAAAGCCAAGGCAGCCAAACTCGACAAGGCCTTACTAGAGGCGAAAGAAGCGCGATCCAAATATAGAGCGGCCCGGGAGGAGATCCGATAGGCTGGGGAGATAGCGGCTGGTAAGCCCTTTCTTGTATAGACTAAGTTCGGCGACCCAAAGTATGCTCTGCTTAACCAAATGTGGAGTTCTCCAGACGCGTTATTGGATCTGTCGAAGAGTGCTTCCGACGCGGCACGGTTCTTCCAAGCACAGGAAGGACGTGCTGCAGAGAGGCTTCTCTGGTTGCAATTTGACGTGGCAAGGTGCCCGATGTTGCTGTACAAACAGATGGCCCAGTGGGCCGAGCTACACAAGATGTCCGGAGCTGCCATGAAGGACGTCGTGGTTCGGCTATGGTCGGCCGAACCCATTCCGAGCAGCTATTTTGGTTTGGTGCAGTGGCATGTCGATGCAGTGCCGCGTATTGACGCTGTCAAGCGATCGGTGTGCATAGAAGATGCCCGGATGGCCTTCACCCGCGTCAAGATATACTGGGCAAAGATGAAGGCCACCGATGTTGCAACCAAGGGTCCGCCTAGAGGCGAGGACCATCGCATGTCGGAGCATTTTGAAGGACGTCCTAGAGGGCGCCCGCTTTATAGAGGGTCAGTGCTCGAAGGATATATATTTGAATAAATGTACCAGAATTGTGAAAACAATATTATGATACGTTAAAGCTGCGTTATATACCTTTTCCATTATTTCCTCCTGTGCGACCGTTTCTTATAACCTGAAAGTTTGCTAGTCGTCGGCTTCGGCCCCCTCGCGTATAATGCGGGGGTGTTCGGAATAGCACCTGATCACTCTTGACCCGACGTCTTGGTCCGGAACGGAGGTGTCAGTGTGGAGAACTAGACAATCGGACTATAGGGCTTTAACATCTTCACTTAGCCATAGGATTTTTACGGCGGGTCTACTATGTAGCCCCTGGTATGCACGCAGTTATCCAAATACGGTTTGCATTATGTAGGTGACCAAAAAAACGGTCCTTCATGTAATACGGAAGAAATTGCAAAAGATTCTGATAAGTCACCAAGTGGTTGACCAGCTCTCGCCGCATCATGACAGTCAGTTTTTGGCTTTCTCTACTGAGGTGTTTGACCAGGTGAACTGGAAACACAATCGCAGTAGTTCTCCCTTTACTACCCTAGCCGATAAGACGGAACGTAGGGTAGCAAGCACAGGAGCCGGGCAACCCAACTATTGACCAAAGACATGATTCGGAGCTGATGCATATAATACCAAACTCGTGGCGCCGAAGTATGCTATAGAGTTGTTCGGACTTTTTCGGCAACCCATATGTTGCCATATCAAGCCCCTGGCGATTTTGTGCCGAGGTGTCAAGGGCTAAGGGAAAAGGCTCTGTACATGTTTCAAATAGGGTTTGTGGTCTACAAAAAAATCTTTTGGACATCCCGTCGCACGTCTGTGCTGCCCGTGCTTCCGCAAAAAGGCTTCCTTAAAAGGAGCAATCCCCAGTTATTTGTAGGAAAACCAGGCTCATAAAGAGTCCTTTTAGGTCCATAGGACGAACATGAATTGATTCACCTATGGCAAAAAGATAAGAAAATAGTAAGTAAAAAGAGAAAAGGCTAAAGTCTGGATGAACCGCTTTGTAGGCCTCTCCGTATTGTGCCTCCGCCGATGACCAAGTGATACGTCTCCAACGTATCTATAATTTTTGATTGTTCCATGCTATTATATTATCGGTTTCGGATGTTTATGGGCTTTATTATGCACTTTTATATTATTTTTGGGACTAACCTATTAACCGAAAGCCCAGTGCAAATTGCTGTTTTTTTGCCGATTTCAGTGTTTCACAGAAAAGGAATATCAAACGGAATGAAACCTTCGCGAGGATATTTTTTGGAACAAATGCAATCCAAGAGACTTGGAGTGGACGTCAAGGAAGCAGCGAGGCGGCCACGAGGTAGGGAGGCACGCCCCCACCCTCGTGGGCCCCTCGCAGCTCCACCGACCTACTTCTTTCGCCTATATATATATATACTCTTATACCCTGAAAACATCAAAGAGAGCCACGAAACCACTTTTCCACCACCGCAACCTTCTGTACCCGTGAGATCCCATGTGGGGACCTTTTCCGGCGATCTGCCAGAGGGGGATTCGATCATGGAGGGCTTCTACATCAACACCATGAAGGAAATATGCCCTAGAGGCAATAATAAAGTTGTTATTTATATTTCCTTATATCATGATAAATGTTTATTATTCATGCTAGAATTGTATTAACCGAAAACTTAAGACATGTGTGAATACATAGACAAACAGATTGTCACTAGTATGCCTCTACTTGACTAGCTCGTTGAATCAATGATGGTTATGTTTCCTAACCATAGACATGAGTTGTCATTTGATTAATGGGATCACATCATTAGAGAATGATGTGATTGACATGACCCATTCTGTTAGCTTAGCACATGATAATTTAGTTTACTGCTATTGCTTTCTTCATGACTTATACATGTTCCTATGACTAAGAGATTATGCAACTCCCGACTACCGGAGGAACACCTTGTGTGCTACCAAACATCACAACGTAACTGGGTGATTATAAATGTGCTCTACAGGTGTCTCCAATGGTACTTGTTGAGTTGGCATAGATCGAGATTAGGATTTGTCACTCCAATTGTCGGAGAGGTATCTCTGGGCCCTCTCGGTAATGCACATCACTATAAGCCTTGAAAGCAATGTGACTAATGAGTTAGTTGCGGGACGTTGCATTACGGAATGAGTAAAGAGACTTGCCGGTAATGAGATTGAACTAGGTATTGAGATACCGACGATCGAATCTCGGGCAAGTAACATACCGATGACAAAGGGAATAAAATATGTTGTTATGCGGTTTGAATGATAAAGATTTTCGTAGAATATGTAGTAACCAATGTGAGCATCTAGGCTCCGCTATTGGTTATTGACCGGAGACATGTCTCGGTCATGTCTACATAGTTCTCGAACCCGTAGGGTCCGCATGCTTAAAGTTCTGTGACGATCGGTATTATGAATTTTTGTATTTTGATGTACCGAAGGTAGTTCGGAGTCCCAGATATGATCACGGACATGACAAGGAGTCTCGAAATGGTCGAGACGTAAAGATCGATATATTGGATCACTATGTTCAGACACCAGAAGTGTTCAGGGAGGTTTCGGACATATACCGGAGTACCGAGGGTTACTGGAACCCTCCCCCAGGAAGCTATTGGGCTTTATGGGCCTTAGAGGAGAAGAGAGAGGCCAACCAGGAGGTGGTGTGCGTCCCCCCTTGCCCCAATCCGAATTGGACAAGGGGAAGGGGCGGCAGCCCCCCTCTCCTTCCTTCTCTCCACCTCCTCCTTCCCCCTTCTCCTTCTTGGAATAGGAAAGGGAGGGGGCAAACCTACTTGGAGTAGGATTGCCCCCCTTGGGCGCGCCTCTCCCTTGGACGGCCCTCTCCTCCTCCCCCCTTTATATACGGGGGCAGGGGCACCCCAAAGACACAACAATTGATTTGTTGATCTCTTACCCGTGTGCGGTGCCCCCCTCCACCATAATCCACCTCGGTTATATCGTAGCGATGCTTAGGCGAACCCTGTGTCGACAGCTTCATCAACATCGTCACCACTTCCGTCGTGTTGACGAAACTCTCCCTCAAGCTCCACTGGATCGTGAGTTCGCGGGACGTCACCAAGCTGAACGTGTGCTGAACGGGAGGTGCCGTACGTTCGGTACTGAAGATCGGTCGATCGTGAAGACGTATGACTACATCAACCGTGTTGTTATAACGCTTCCGCTTAACGTTCTACAAGGGTATGTGGATGACTGCTACATCTTGAGCTTGCGTTGGTTTTCCCCGAAGAGGAAGGGATGATGCAGCAGAGTAGCGTAAGTATTTCCCTCAGTTTTTGAGAACCAAGGTATCAATCCAGTAGGAGCCCACACTCAAGTCCCTCGTACCTGCACAAAGCGATAGCTACTCGCAACCAACACGATTAGGGGTTGTCACGCCCTTCACGGTCACTTACTTACGAGTGAGATCTGATAGATATAATATTTTTGGTATTTTTGATATAAAGATGCAAAGTAAAAAGTAAAGGCATAGTAAAAAAGCAAAGCAAGATTAAAGTAATGGAGATTGATATGATGAGAATAGACGCGTGGGCCATAGGTTTCACTAGTGGCTTCTCTCAAGAGCATAAGTATTCTACGGTGGGTGAACAAATTACTGTTGAGCAATTGACATAATTGAGCATAGTTATGAGAATATCTAGGCATGATCATGTATATAGGCATCACGTCCGTGACAAGTAGATCGAAATGATTCTGCATCTACTACTATTACTCCACTCATCGACCGCTATCCAGCATGCATCTAGAGTATTAAGTTAAAAATAGAGTAACGCCTTAAGCAAGATGACATGATGTAGAGAGATAAATTCATGCAATATGAAATAAACCCCATCTTGTTATCCTTGATGGCAACGATACAATACGTGCCTTGCTGCCCCTTCTGTCACTGGGTAAGGACACCGCAAGATCGAACCCAAAGCTAAGCACCTCTCCCATGGCAAGAACTACCAATCTAGTTGGCCAAATCAAACGCATAATTCGAAGAGACTTGCAAAGATAACCAATCATACATAAAAGAATTCAGAGAAGATTCAAATATTATTCATAGATAGACTTGATCATAAACCCACAATTCATCGGTCTCAACAAACACACCGCAAAAAGAAGATTACATCGAATGGATCTCCACAAGAGAGGGGGAGAGCTTTGTATTGAGATTCAAAGAGAGAGAAGAAGCCATCTAGCTACTAACTATAGACCCGAAGGTCTGAGGTAAACTACTCACACTTCATCGGAGAGGCTATGATGATGTAGAAGCCCTCCGTGATGACGGCCCTCTTCCGGTGGAGCTCCGGAACAGGCCCCAAGATGGGATCTCGTGGATACAGAAAGTTGCGGCGGTGGAATTAGGTTTTTGGCTCCTGTTCTGATCGTTTGGGGGTACATGTGTATATATAGGAGGAAGGAGTACGTCGGTGGAGCACCAAGGGGCCCACGAGGCAGGGGGGCGTGCCCTAGGTGGGGGGGGGGGGCGCCCCCACCCTCGTGACCTCCTCTTTGATCCCTTGCAGTAGGGTCCAAGTCTCCTAGATCACGTTCGATGAGAAAATCACGTTCCCGAAGATTTTATTCCGTTTGGACTCCGTCTGATATTCCGTTTATTCGAAACACTGAAATAGGCAAAAAACAGCAATTCTGGGTTGGGCCTCCGGTTAATAGGTTAGTTCCAAAAATAATATAAAAGTGGAAAATAAAGGCCAATATAGTCCAAAACAGTAGATAATATAGCATGGAGCAATCAGAAATTATAGATACGTTGGAGACGTATCAGGCATCCCCAAGCTTAATTCCTGCTCGTCCTCGAGTAGGTAAATGATAAAAAGAGAATTTTTGATGCGGAGTGCTACTTTGCATAATTTCAATGCAAATCTTCTTAATTGTGGTATGAATATTCAGATTAGAAAGATTCAAGACAAAAGTTTATATTGACATAGAAAATAATAATACTTCAAGCATACTAACAAAGCAATTATGTCTTCTCAAAATAACATGGCCAAAGAAAGTTATCCCTACAAAATCATATAGTCTGGCTATGCTCCATCTTCCCCACAGAAAGTATTTAAATCATGCACAACCCCGATGACAAGCCAAGCAATTGCTTCATACTCTAACTTTTTCAAAACCTTTTCGATCTTCATGCAATACATGAGCGTGATCCATGGATATAGCACTATAGGTGGAATAGAATGGTGGTTGTGGAGAAGACAAAAAGGAGAAGATAGTCTCACATCAACTAGGCGTATCAACGGGCTATGGAGATGCCCATCAATAGATATCAATGCGAGTGAGTAGGGATTGCCATGCAACGGATGCACTAGAGCTATAAATGTATGAAAGCTCAACAAAAGAAACTAGTGGGTGTGCATCCAACTTGCTTGCTCATGAAGACCTAGGGCAATTTGAGGAAGCCCATCATTGGAATATACAAGCCATGTTCTATAACATAAAATTCCCACTAGTATATGAAAGTGACAACATATGAGACTCTCTATATGAAGAACATGGTGCTACTTTGAAGCACAATATATGAGACTCGCTATATCATGGTGCTACTTTGAAGCACAAGTATGGAAAAAATGGATAGTAGCATTGCCCCTTTTTTATTTTTTTATTTTTTTGGGCCTTCTTTTTTTCTTTGGCCTTTCTCTTTTTTGGGGGGACAATGCTCTATTGAATGATGATCATCACACTTCTATTTATTTACAACTCAATGATTACAACTCGATACTAAAACAAAGTATGACTCTATATGAATGCCTCCGGCGGTGTACCAGGATATGCAATGAATCAAGAGTGACAACTATGAAAGAATTATGAACGGTGGCTTTGCCACAAATACTATGTCAACTACATGATCATGCTAAGCAATATGACAATGATGGATGTGTCATGATGAACTAGATGGTGGAAAGTTGCATGGCAATATATCTCGGAATGGCTATGGAAATGCCATAATAGGTAGGTATGGTGGCTGTTTTGAGGAAGGTATATGGTAGGTGTATGATACCGGCGAAAGTTGCACGGTATTAGAGAGGCTAGCAAGGGTGGAAGGGTGAGAGTGCGTATAATCCATGGACTCAACATTAATCATAAAGAACTCATATACTTATTGCAAAAATCTAGAAGTTATCAAAGCAAAGTATTACATGCATGCTCCTAGGGGGATAGCTTGGTAGGAAAAGACCATCGCTCGTCCCCGACCGCCACTCATAAGGAAGACAATCAATAAATAAATCATGCTCCGACTTCATCACATAACGGTTCACCATACGTGCATGCTACGGGAATCACAAACTTCAACACAAGTATTCTTTAAATTCACAACTACTCAACTAGCATGACTTTAATATTATCACCTCCATATCTCAAAACAATTATCATGCTTCAATCTTTTCTTAGTATTCAACACACTCAAAAGAAAGTTTCACAAATCTTGAATACCAAGCATATTATTATTAGGCAAATTACCATGCTATTAAGAGACTCTCAAATTAATTTAAGTGAAACATGAGAGATCAATAGTTTCTCTAAAACAAATCCACCACCGTGCTCTAAAAGATCTAAGTGAGGCACACAGAGCAAAATTATCTAGCTCAAAAGATATAAGTGAAGCACATAGAGCAAAATTATCTAGCTCAAAATATATAAGTGGAGCACATAGAGTATTCTATCAAATTTTAATTCATGTATGGCTCTCTCAAAATATGTGTACAGCAAGGATGATTGTGTCATACTAAGACACAAATACACAAATAATACAAGATGCTCCAAGCAAAACACATATCATGTTGGTGAATAAAAATATAGCTCCAAGTAAATTACCGATGGAAGTGGACGAAAGAGGGGATGCCTTCCGGGGCATTCCCAAGCTTTGACTTTTTGGTGTCCTTGGATTATCTTGGGGGTTCCATGGGCATCCCCAATCTTAGGCTCTTGCCACTCCTTGTTCCATGATCCATCAAAAGAATTCACCCAAAACTTGAAAACTTAACAACACAAAACTCAAAATAGAAAACTCGTGAGCTCCGTTAGCGAAAGAAAACAAAAGGCCACTTCAAGGTACTATAATGAACTCATTATTTATTTATATTGGTTTTAAACCTACTGTATTCCAACTTCTCTATGGATTATAAACTATTTTACTAGCCATAGATTCATCAAAATAAGCAAACAACACACGAAAAACAGAATCTGTCAAAAAGAGAACAGTCTGTAGTAATCTGTAGCTAGCGCAAGATCTGGAACCCAAAAAATTCTAAAATAAATTTCTGTACGTGAGGAATTTATCTATTAATCATCTGCAAAAATAATTAACTAAATAGCACTCCTCAAATAAAAATGACAGCAGTTCTCATGAGCGCTAAAGTTCCTGTTTTTTACAGCAAGTTTAACAAGACTTTCCCCAAGTCTTCCCAACGGTTCTACTTGGCACAAACACTAATTAAACACAAAAAACACAACCAAAACAGAGGATAAATAATTTATTTATTAATAAACAGGAGCAAAAGGCAAGGAATAAAAATAAAATTGGGTTGCCTCCCAACAAGCGCTATCGTTTAACGCCCCTAGCTAGGCATAAAAAGCAAGGATAGATCTAGGTATTGCCATCTTTGGTAGGCAATCCATAAGTGGCTCTCATGATAGTTTCATATGGTAATTTTATTTCATTTGTTGGAAAGTGTTCCATGCCCTTTTTAATGGAAATTGAAATCTAATATTCCCTTCCTTCATATCAATAATCGCACCAATCGTACTAAGGAAAGGTCTACCAAGAATAATAGGGCAAGAAGGATTGCAATCTATATCAAGAACAATGAAATCTACGGGCACATAATTACTATTTGCAACAATAATAACATCATTAATTCTTCCCATAGGTTTCTTAATAGTGGAATCCGCAAGATGCAAGTTTAGAGAGCAATCATCAAAGTTATGGAAATCAAGTAAATCACACAGAGTCTTGGGAGTAGTAGAGACACTAGCACCCAAATCACACAAAGCATAAAAATCATGATCTTTAATTTTAATTTTAATAGTTGGTTCCCACTCATCACAAAGTTTTCTAGGGATAGAAACTTTCAACTCAAGTTTTTCTTCATAAGATTGCATCAAGGCATCAACAATATGTTCGGTGAAGGCTTTATTTTGACTATAAGCATGTGGAGAATTTAGCACAGATTGCAACAAGGAAATACAATCAATCAAAGAGCAACTTTCATAATTAAATTCCTTGAAATCCAATATAGTGGGTTTAGCAACATCTAGATTTTTATTTCTTTCAATCTCACTTTCATCAATTTCATCATTAAGATCTAAACACTCCGGATTTTTAGAACGCCTTCTAGGTAAAGGAAGATCATATTAAGTTTCATCAAGATTCATATTGCAAAATAAAGATTTAATTGGAGACACATCAATAACTTTTAGATCTTCATCTTGATTTTCATAGGAATTGGAATAACATGCTTTAATAAAGGCATCTTTGGAAGCACGCATCCTAGCGGTTCTTTCTTTACACTCATCAATTGAAATTCTCATGGCTTTTAGAGACTCATTAATATCATGCTTAGGTGGAATAGATCTAAGTTTCAAAGCATCAACATCAAGAGCAATTCTATCAACGTTCCTAGCCAAATCATCAATCTTAAGCAATTTTTCTTCAATCATAGCATTAAAATTCTTTTGCGAAGAAATAAATTCTTTAATATTAGATTCAAAATCAGAGGGCATCTTATTATAATTTCCATAAGAGTTGTTGTAGGAATTCCCATAATTATTAGAAGGATTACTAGGATATGGCCTAGGATTAAAATTCCCTCTATAAGCGTTGTTACCAAAATTATTCCTACCAACAAAATTCACATCCATAGATTCATTGTTATTCTCAATAAAAGTAGACAAAGGCATATCATTAGGATCAGAAGAAACACTCTTAGTAGCAAATAATTTCATAAGTTCATCCATCTTTCCACTCAACACATTAATTTCTTCTATCGCATGCACTTTTTTATTAGAAGTTCTTTCAGTATGCCATTGAGAATAATTAACCATAATATTATCTAGGAGTTTAGTAGCATCTCTTAAAGTGATTTCCATAAAAGTGCCTCCCGCGGCCGAATCTAAAAGATTTCTAGAAGCAAAATTCAATCCGGCATAAAAGTTTTGTATAATCATCCACAAATTCAAACCATGAATAGGGCAATTACGTATCATTAATTTCATTCTCTCCCAAGCTTGTGCAACATGTTCATGATCAAGTTGTTTAAAGTTCATAATATCGTTTCTAAGAGAGATGATCTTAGCGGGAGGAAAATACTTAGAGATAAAACCATCTTTGCACTTGTTCCATGAATCAATACTATTCTTAGGCAAAGACGAAAACCAAGCTTTAGCACGATCTCTAAGCGAAAAAGGAAATAGCTTCAATTTAACGACATCATTATTGACATCTTTTTTATTTTGCATATCACATAAATCAATGAAGCTATTCAGATGAGTAGCGGCATCTTCACTAGGAAGGACGGTGAATTGATCTTTCATAACAAGATTCAACAAAGCAGTATTAATTTCACAAGATTCAGCATCGGTAAGAGGAGTAATCGGAGTGCTAAGGAAATCATTATTATTGGTATTGGTGAAGTCACACAATTTAGTAGTATCTTGAGCCATCGCGACAAACAAGTAATCTAACACACGAGCAAACAAAAAGCAAACAGGCAAAAAGAGGCAAATAGAGAGGGAGGATAGGGAGAGAGAGGGCAAATAAAATGGCAAGGGTGAATTGGGGGGAGAGGAAAATGGCAAATAATGTAATGCGAGAGATAGGGATTATGATGGGTACTTGGTATATTGACTTTTTGCGTAGACTCCCCGGCAGCGGCGCTAGAAATCCTTCTTGCTACGTCTTGAGCTTGCGTTGGTTTTCCCCGAAGAGGAAGGGATGATGCAGTAGAGTAGCGTAAGTATTTCCCTCAGTTTTTGAGAACCAAGGTATCAATCCAGTAGGAGCCCACGCTCAAGTCCCTCGTACCTGCACAAAGCGATAGCTACTCGCAACCAACACGATTAGGGGTTGTCACGCCCTTCACGGTCACTTACGAGAGTGAGATCTGATAGATATAATATTTTTGGTATTTTTGATATAAAGATGCAAAGTAAAAAGTAAAGGCAAAGTAAAAAAGCAAAGCAAGATTAAAGTAATGGAGATTGATATGATGAGAATAGACCCGGGGGCCATAGGTTTCACTAGTGGCTTCTCTCAAGAGCATAAGTATTCTACGGTGGGTGAACAAATTACTGTTGAGCAATTGGCATAATTGAGCATAGTTATGAGAATATCTAGGCATGATCATGTATATAGGCATCACGTCCGTGACAAGTAGATCGAAACGATTCTGCATCTACTACCATTACTCCACTCATCGACCGCTATCCAGCATGCATCTAGAGTATTAAGTTAAAAATAGAGTAACGCCTTAAGCAAGATGACATGATGTAGAGAGATAAATTCATGCAATATGAAATAAACCCCATCTTGTTATCCTCGATGGCAACGATACAACACGTGCCTTGCTGCCCCATCTGTCACTGGGTAAGGACACCGCAAGATCGAACCCAAAGCTAAGCACTTCTCCGATGGCAAGAACTACCAATCTAGTTGGCCAAACCAAACGGATAATTCGAAGAGACTTGCAAAGATAACCAATCATACATAAAAGAATTCAGAGAAGATTCAAATATTATTCATAGATAGACTTGATCATAAACCCACAATTCATCGGTCTCAACAAACACACCGCAAAAAGAAGATTACATCGAATAGATCTCCACAAGAGAGGGGGAGAACTTTGTATTGAGATTCAAAGAGAGAGAAGAAGCCATCTAGCTACTAACTATGGACCCGAAGGTCTGAGGTAAACTACTCACACTTCATCGGAGAGGCTATGATGATGTAGAAGCCCTCCGTGATGACGGCGCTCTTCCGGCGGAGCTCCGGAACAGGCCCCAAGATGGGATCTCGTGGATATAGAAAGTTGTGGTGGTGGAATTAGGTTTTTGGCTCCTGTTCTGATCGTTTGGGGGTACGTGTGTATATATAGGAGGAAGGAGTACGTCGGTGGAGCACCGAGGGGCCCACGAGGCAGGGGGCGCACCCTAGGGGGGGGGCGCCCCCCACCCTCGTGACCTCCTCTTTGATCCCTTGCAGTAGGGTCCAAGTCTCCTAGATCACGTTCGATGAGAAAATCACGTTCCCGAAGATAATATAGCATGGAGCAATCAAAAATTATAGATACGTTGGAGACGTATCAATGACACTCTCCCCTCTCGTTGCTATGCATCACCATGATCATGCGTGTGCGTAGGAAATTTTTGAAATTACTGCCTTCCCCAATAGTGGCATCCGAGCCAGGTTTATGCGTAGATGTTATATGCACGAGTAGAACACAAAGGAGTTGTGGTCGTGGGTATATACATATTGCTTGCCGTCACTAGTTGATTCTTGATTCGGCGGCATTGTTGGATGAAGCGGCTCAGACCGACATGACGCGTACGCTTATGCGAGACTGGTTCTACCGACGTGCTTCGCACACAGGTGGCTAGTGGGTGTCTGTTTCTCCAACTTTAGTTGAATTGAATTCAATGAACAGGGTTCTTTCTGAATATCAAAAAGCAATCACTATACCACATTGTGGTTTTGATGCGTAGGTAAGAACGGTTCTTGCTCAGCCCGTAGCAGCCATGTAAAACTTGCAATAGCAAAGTAGAGGACGTCTAACTTGTTTTTGCAAGGCATGTTGTGATGTGATATGGTCAAGACGTGATGAGATATAAATTGTTGTATGAGATGATCATGTTTTGTTAAAGTTGTCGGCAACTGGTAGAAGCCTTATGGTTGTCTCTTTATTGCATAAGATGCAAGTGCCATGTAATTGCTTTACTTTATCGCTATGCGATAGCAATAGTTGGTGAGACGACCATATGATGACACATTGATAGAGATCAAGATGATGGAGATCATGGTGTCATGCCGGTGACGATAGATATCATGACGGTACTTTGGAGATGGAGATCAAAGGCGCAAGATGATCATGGACATATCATGTCACATATTTTGATTGCATGTGATGTTTATCCTTTATGCATCTTATTTTGCTTAGTTTGGCGGTAGCATTATAAGATGATCTCTCACTAAATTCAAGGTACAAGTGTTCTCCCTGAGTATGCACCGTTGCTAAAGTTCGTCGTGCCAAGACACCACGTGATGATCGGGTGTGATAAGCTCTACGTTCACATACAACGGGTGCAAGCCAGTTTTGCACACACAGAAATACTCGGGTTAAACTTGACGAGCCTAGCATATGCAGATATGGCCTCAGAACACTGAGATCGAAAGGTCGAGCGTGAATCATATAGTAGATATGATCAACATAGTGATGTTCACCATTGAAAACTACTCCATCTCACGTGATGATCGGACATGGTTTAGTTGATTTGGATCATGTGATCATGTAGATGACTAGAGGGATGTCTATCTAAGTGGGAGTTCTTAAGTAATATGATTAACTGAACTTAAATTTATCATGAACTTAGTCCTGATAGTATTTGCATATCTATGTTGTAGATCAATAGCTCGCACATAGCTTCCCCGTTTATTTTTGATATGTTCCTAGAGAAAAATAAATTGAAAGATGTTAGTAGCAATGATGCGGATTGGATCCGTGATCTGAGGATTATCCTCATTGCTGCACCGAAGAATTATGTCCTTGATGCACCGCTAGGTAACGGACCTATTGCAGGAGCATATAGAGACGTTATGCACGTTTGGCAAAGCTCGGTATGATGACTACTTGATAGTTTAGTGCACCATGCTTTACGGCTTAGAACCGGGACTTCAAAATGTTTTGAACACCACGGAGCATATAAGATGTTCCAAGAGTTGAAATTAGTATTTTAGACTCATGCCCATGTCGAAAGGTATGAGACCTTTGACAAGCACTTTGCCTACAAGATGGAGGAGAATAGCTCAGCTAGTGAGCATGTGCTCAGAATGTCTGAGTACTACAATCACTTGAATCAAGTGGGAGTTAATCTTCCAGATAAGATAGTGATTGACGGAGTTCTGTAGTCACTATCACCAAGTTACTGGAACTTCGTGATGAACTATAGTATGCAAGGGATAGCGGGAACGATTCCCAAGCTCTTCGTGATGCTGAAATGGATGAAGGTAGAAATCAAGAAAAGCATCAAGTGTTGATGGTTGACAAGACCACTAGTTTCAATAAAAGGGAAAGGGAAGAAGGGGAACTTCAAGAAGAATGACAATCAAGTTGCTGCTCAAGTGAAGAAGCCCAAGTCTAGACCTAAGCCTGAGACTAAGTGCTTCTACTACAAAGGGACTGGTCACTGGATGGAAAGTGAACAAAGGTATATTTGATATACATGTTATTGATGTGTAATTTACTAGTGTTTATAGCAACCCCTCAGTATTTGATACTAGTTTAGTTGCTGAGATTAGTAACTCGAAACGGGAGTTGCATAATGAACAGAGACTAGTTAAGGGTGAAGTAACGATGTGTGTTGGAAGTGGTTCCAAGATTGATATGATCATCATCGCACACTCCCTATACTTTCGGGATTAGTGTTGAACCTAAATAAATGTTATTTGGTGTTTGCGTTAAGCATGAATATGATTTGATCATGTTTATTGCAAGTTATTTATTTAAAGTCAGAGAATAATTGTTGTTCTGTTTACATGAATAAAACCTTCAATGGTCATACACCCAAGGTGAATGGTTTATTGAATCTCGATTGTAGTGATACACCTATTCATAATATTGAAGCCAAAAGATGCAAAGTTAATAAGATAGTGCAAGTTATTTGTGGCACTGCCGTTTAGGTCATATTGGTGTAAAGCGCATGAAGAAAATCCATGCTGATGGGCTTTTGGAATCACTTGATTATGAATCAATTGATGCTTGCGAACCATGCCTCATGGGGAAGATGACTAAGACTCCGTTCTCCGGAACAATGGAGCGAGCAACAGACTTGTTGGAAATAATACATACTGATGTATGCAGTCCGATGAGTGTTGAGGCTCGCGGCAGGTATCGTTATTTTCTGACCTTCACAGATGATTTGAGTAAGATATGGGTATATCTTCTTGATGAAACATAAATCTAAAACATTTGAGAAGTTCAAATAATTTTAGAGTGAAGTGGAAAATCATCATAACAAGAAAATAAAGTTTCTACGATTTGATCGTGGAGGAGAATATTTGAGTTATGAGTTTGGTCTTCATTTGAAACAATGTGGAATAGTTTCGCAACTCATGCCACTTGGAACACCACAGCGTAATGGTGTGTCCGAACATCATAACCGTACTTTATTAGATATGGTGCAATCTATGATGTCTCTTACCAATTTACCACTATCGTTTTGGGGTTATGCATTAGAGACAACTGCATTCACGTTAAATAGGGCACCATCTAAATCCGTTGAGATGACGCCGTATGAACTATGGTTTAGCAAGAAACCTAATCTGTCGTCTCTTAAAGTTTGGGGCTATGATGCTTATGTGAAAAAGTTTCAACCTGATAAGCTCGAACCCAAATCGGAGAAATGCGTCTTCATAGGATACCCAAAGGAAACTGTTGGGTACACCTTCTATCACAGATCCGAAGGCAAGATATTCGTTGTTAAGAATGGATCCTTTCTAGAGAAGAAGTTTCTCTCAAAATAAGTGAGTGGGAGGAATGTAGAACTTGATAAGGTAATTGTACTTTCTCCCGAATTGGAAAGTAGCTCATCACAGAAATCAGTTCTAGTGATTCCTACACCAATTAGTGAGGAAGCTAATGATGACGATCATGAAACTTCAGATCAAGTTGCTACCGAACCTCGTAGGACAACCAGAGTATGGTCCGCACCAGAGTGGTACACCAATCCTTTCTAGAAGTCATGTTACTACACCATGATGAACCTACGAACTATGAGGAAGCAATGATGAACCCAGATTCCGCAAAATGGCTTGAGGCCATGAAATATGAGATGGGATCCATGTATGAGAACGAAGTATGGACTTTGATGACTTGCCTGATGATCGGTAAGTCATTAAGAATAAATTGATCTTCAAGAGGAAGACGGACACTAATAGTAATGTTACTATCTACAAAGCTCGAATTGTCGCGAAATGTTTTCAACAAGTTCAAGGTGTTGACTATGATGAATTTTTCTCACTCGTTTCGATGCTTAAAAGTCTGTCTGAATCATGTTAGCAGTTGCCCCATTTTATGAAATCTGGCAAATGGATGTCAAAACTGTATTCCTTAATGGATTTCTTAAAGAATAGTTGTATATGATGCAACCAGAAGGTTTTGTCGATCCTAAAGGTGCTAACAAAGTGAGCAAGCTCTAGCGATCCATCTATGGACTGGTGCAAGCATCTCGGAGTTGGAATATATGCTTTGATAAAGTGATCAAAGTATATGGTTTTATACAGACTTGCGGTGAAGCCTGTATTTACAAGAAAGTGAGTGGGAGCACTACAGCATTTCCGATAAGTATATGTGAATATTGTTGATCGGAAATAATGTAGAATTTCCTCGAAAGCATAAAGGAGTGTTTGAAAAGATTTTTTTCATAGAAAGACCTTGATGAAACTGCTTGCACATTGAGCATCATGATCTATAGAGATAGATCAAGACGCTTGATAAGTTTTTTCAATGAGTACATACCTTGACAAGATTTTGAAGTAGTTCAAAATGGAACAGTCAAAGAAGGAGTTCTTGCCTGTGTTGCAAGGTGTGAAGTTGAGTAAAGACTCAAAACCCGACTACAGCAGAAAATAGAAAGAGAATGAAAAGTCATTCCCTATGCCTCAGTCATAGGTTCTATAAAGTATGCTATGCTGTTTACCACTCCAATTGTATACCTTAGCATGATTCTGGCAAGGGAGTACAATAATGATCTAGGAGTAGATCACTGGACAATGGTCAAAATTATCCTTAGAGGACTAAGGAAATATTTCTCGGTTATGGAGATGATAAAAGAGTTCATCATAAAGAGTTACATTGATGCAAGCTTTTTACATCGATCTAGATGACTCTAAGTCCCGATCTGGATACATATTGAAAGTGGGAGAAATTAGCTAGAGTAGCTCCATGCAAAGCATTGTAGACATAGAAAATTTGCAAAATACATACGGCTCTGAATGTGGCAGACCCGTTGACTAAATTTCTCTCACAAGCAAAACATGATCACTCTTTGGGTGTTAACCACATAGCGATGTGAACTAGATTATTGACTCTAGTAAACCCTTTGGGTATTAGTCACATGGAGATGTGAACTAATCACATAAAGATGTGAACTAGATTATTGACTCTAGTGCAAGTGGGAGACTGAAGGAAACATGCCCTAAAGGCAATAATAAAGGTTTTATTTATATTTCCTTATACCATGATAAATGTTTATTATTCATGCTAGAATTGTATAATCGGAAACTTAATACATGTGTGAATACATAGACAAACAGATTGTCACTAGTATGCCTCTACTTGACTAGCTCGTTGAATCAATGATGGTTATGTTTCCTAACCATAGACATGAGTTGTCATTTGATTAACGGGATCACATCATTAGAGAATGATGTGATTGACATGACCCATTCCGTTAGCTTAGCACATGATCATTTAGTTTACTGCTATTGCTTTCTTCATGACTTATACATGTTCCTATGACTATGAGATTATGCAACTCCCGATTACCGGAGGAACACCTTGTGTGCTACCAAACATCACGACGTAACTAGGTGATTATAAAGGTGCTCTACAGGTGTCTCCAATGGTACTTGTTGAGTTGGCATAGATCGAGATTAGGATTTGTCACTCCGATTGTCACAGAGGTATCTCTGGGCCCTCTCGGTAATGCACATCACTATAAGCCTTGAAAGCAATGTGACTAATGAGTTAGTTGCGGGATGTTGCATTACGAAACGAGTAAAGAGACTTGCCGGTAACGATATTGAACTAGGTATTGAGATACCGATGATTGAATCTCAGACAAGTAACATACCGATGACAAAGGGAACAACGTATGTTGTTATGCGGTTTGACCAATAAAGATCTTCGTAGAATATGTAGGAACCAATATGAGCATCTAGGTTCCGCTATTGGTTATTGACCAGAGACATGTCTCGGTCATGTTTACATAGTTCTCGAACCCGTAGGGTCCGCACGCTTAAAGTTCTGTGATGATCGGTATTATGAGTTTTTGTGTTTTGATGTATCGAAGGTAGTTCGGAGTCCCGGATATGATCATGGACATGATGAGGAGTCCCGAAATGTCGAGACATAAAGATCTATATTGGATGACTATGTTCAGACACCGGAAGTGTTCCGGGAGGTTTCAGACATATACCGGAGTACCGGGGGTTACCGGAACCCCCAGGAAGCTATTGGGCCTTATGGGCCTTAGTGGAGAAGAGAGAGGGCAGCCAGGAGGTGGCGCGCGGCCCCCTTGCCCCAATCCAAATTGGATAAGGGGAAGGGGTGGCAGGCCCCTATCTCCTTCTCTCCACCTCCTCCTTCCGCCTTCTCCTTCTTGGAATAGGAAAGGGAGGTGCCAAACCTACTTGGAGTAGGATTGCCCCCCCCCTTGGGCGCGCCTCTCCCTTGGTTGGCCCTCTCCTCCTCCCCCCTTTATATACGGGGGCAGGGGGCACCCCAAAGACACAACAATTGATTTGTTGATCTCTTAGCCGTGTGCGGTGCCCCTCCACCAAAATCCACCTCGGTTATATCGTAGCGGTGCTTAGGCAAAGCCGTGTGTTGGTAGCTTCATCAACATCGTCACCATGCCGTCGTGCTGACAAAAATCTCCCTCGAGCTCTACTGGATCGTGAGTTCGCGGGACATCACCGAGCTGAACGTGTGCTGAACGCGGAGGTGTCGTATGTTCAGTACTGAAGATCGGTCGACTGTGAAGACGTACGACTACATCAACCGCGTTGTTATAACGCTTCCGCTTAATGGTCTACGAGGGTATGTGGACGACACTCTCCCCTCTCGTTGCTATGCATCACCATGATCATGCATGTGCGTAGGAAATTTTTGAAATTACTGCGTTCCCCAACACACCATAGCCTCTCCGATGATGTGTGAGTAGTTTACCATAGACCTTCGGGTCCATAGTCATTAGCTAGATGGCTTCTTCTTTCTCTTTGGATCTAAATACAAAGTTCTCCTTGATGTTCTTGGAGATCTATTCAATGCAATTCTTTTTGCGATGTGTTTGCCGAGATCCAATGAATTGTGGGTTTATGATTAAGATTATCTATGAACAATATTTGCGTCTTCTCTGAATTCTTATATGCATGATTTTATATCTTTGCAAGTCTCTTCAAATTATCAGTTTGGTTTGGCCTACTAGATTGATCTTTCTTGCAATGGGAGAACTGCTTATCTTTGGGTTCAATCTTGCGGTGTCCTTTCCCAGTGACAGCAGGGCAGCAAGGCACGTATTGTATTGTTGACATCGAGGATAAAAAGATGGGGTTTATATCATATTGCTTGAATTTATCCCTCTACATCATGTCATCTTGTCTAATGCGTTACTCTATTCTTATGAACTTAATACTCTAGATGCATGCTGGATAACGGTCGATGTGTGGAGTAATAGTAGTAGATACAGAATCATTTCGGTCTACTTGACACAGACGTGATGCCTATGTTCATGATCATGCCTAGATATCATCATAACTATGCGCTTTTCTATCAATTGCTCGGCAGTAATTTGTTCACCCATCGTAATATATGCTATCTTGAGAGAGGCCACTAGTGAAACCTATGGCCCCCGGGTCTACTTTACATCATATAAGTTTCCGATCTACAATTCTAGTTTACTGTTTATTTTGCAATCTTTACTTTTCAATCTATACAACAAAAATACCAAAAATATTTATCTTATTATCTCTATCAGATCTCACTTTCGTAAGTGACCATGAAGGGATTGACAACCCCTTTATCGCGTTGGTTGCGAGGTTCTTGTTTGTTTGTGCAGGCACTAATTGACTTGTGTGTAGTATCCTACTGGATTGATACCTTGGTTCTCAAAAACTGAGGGAAATACTTACGCTACTTTGTTGCATCACCCTTTCCTCTTCAAGGGAAAACCAACACATGCTCAAGAGGTAGCAACAAGGATTTCTGGCGCCGTTGCCAGGGAGATTTGCACCATGTCAAGTCAAGATTTGATTTCCTGTCAACTAGCCATTTCTGGCGTCGTTGCGGGGAGATCTACGCCAAGTCAAGACATACCAAGTACCATTCACAAACTCTTATCGCTGCCTCTCGTTTTCCTCTCCCCCACTTCATCCTTGCTGTTTTATTCACCTCTTTTTTGTTTGCCCTTTTTCCGTTCGCTTCTTTTCGCTTGCCTCTTGTGTGATTGTTTGTTGGATTGATTGTTTGTCATGATGGCTCAAGATAATACTAAATAATGTGAATTTTCCAGTATCAACAATAATGATTTTATTAGCACTCCGATTGCTCCTCTTACCGATGCTGAATCTTGTGAAATTAATAGTGCTTTGCTGAATATTGTCATGAAAGATCAATTTGCTGGCCTTCCTAGTGAAGATGCCGCTACCCATCTAAACAACTTTATTGATTTATGTGATATGCAAAAGAAGAAAGATGTGCATAATGATATTGTTAAATTGAAGCTATTTCCGTTTCCGCTTAGAGATCATGCTAAAACTTGGTTCTCTTCTTTGCCTAAAAATAGTATTGATTCATGGAATAAGTGCAAAGATGCTTTTATCTCTAAGTATTTTCCTCCCGCTAAGAACATCTCCCATAGAAACGATATTATGAATTTTAAGAAACTTGATCGTGAGCATGTTGCACAAGCTTGGGAGAGGATGAAATTAATGATACATAATTTCCCTACACATGGTTTGAATTTATGGATGATTATACATAATTTTTATGCTGGATTGAATTTTGCTTCTAGAAATCTTTTAGATTCGGCCGTGGGAGGCACTTTTATGGCAATCAATTTAGGAGAAGCTACTAAACTCCTAGATAATATTATGGTTAATTATTCTCAATGACACACCGAAAGATCTACTAATAAAATAGTTCATGCGATAGAAGAGATTAATGTTTTGAGTGGAAAGATGGATGAACTTATGAAATTGTTTGCTAATAAGAGTGCTTCTTCTGATCCTAATGATATGCCTTTGTCCACTTTGATTGAGAATAATAATGAATCTATGGATGTGAATTTCGTTGGTAGGAACAATTTTGGTAACAACGCGTATAGAGGAAATTTTAATTCTAGGCCTTTTCCTAGTAATTCCTCTAATAATTATGGTAATTACTACAACAACTCTTATGGAAATTTTCATAAGATGCCCTCTGATTTTGAGACTAGTGTTAAATAATTTATGAATTCGCAAAAGAATTTCAATGCTTTGCTTGAAGAAAAATTGCTTAAGATTGATGAGTTGGCTAGGAACGTGGATAGAATTTCTCTTGATGTTGATTCTTTGAAAATTAGATCTATTCCACCTAAGCATGATATCAACGAGTCTCTCAAAGCCATGAGAATTTCCATTGATGAGTGCAAAGAAAGAACCGCTAGGATGCATGCTAAAAAGGATTGCCTTGTGAGGGCGTGTTCTTCTTGTTTTCATGATAACAGTGATGAAGATCTAAAAGTGGTTGGTGCATCTCCTATTAAATCCTTGTTTGCCAATATGAATCTTCATAAAGATGGAAATGGAGATGAGTCAACTTTAGTTATAAGGCTTCCCAATGATTCAGAGTTTTTAGAACTTGATGCAAAAATTGGTAAAAGTGGGATTGAAGAGGTCAAAACTTTACATAGCATTGAACCCACTATTTTGGATTTCAAGGAATTTAATTATGATAATTGCTCTTTGATAGATTGTATTTCCTTGTTGCAATCCGTGTGAAATTCTCCTCAAGCTTATGATCAAAACAAAGCTTTCACTAAACATATCATTGATGCTTTAATGCAATCTTATGAAGAAAAACTTGAATTAGAAGTTTCTATCCCTATAAAACTTTATGATGAGTGTGAACCTACTATTAAAATTAAGATTAAATATCATGAATGATATGCTTTATGTGATTTGGGTGCTAGTGTTTCCACGATTCCAAAAATTTCGTGTGATGTGTTAGGTTTCCGTGAATTTGATGATTGTTCTTTAAATTTGCATCTTGCGGATTCCACCATTAAGAAACCTATGGGAAGGATTAATGATGTTCTTATTGTTGCAAATAGGAATTACGTGCCCATAGATTTAATTGTTCTTGATATAGATTGCAATCCTACATGTCCTATTATTCTTGGTAGACCTTTCCTTAGAACGATTGGTGCAATTATTGACATGAAAGAAGGAAATATTAGATTCCAATTTCCCTTAAGGAAAGGCATGGAACACTTTCCTAGAAAGAAATTAAATTACCTTATGAATCTATTATGAGAGCCACTTATGGATTGCATACCAAAGATGATAATACCTAGATCTATTTTTGCTTTTATGCCTAGCTAGGGGAATTAAATGATAGCGCTTGTTGGGAGGCAACCCAATTTTATTTTTGTTCCTTGATTTTTGTTCCTTTTTAGTAATAAATAAATCATCTGTACTCTGTTATGATTGTGTTTTTTATGTTTTAATTAGTGTTTGTGCCAAGTAAAGCCTTTAGGATCTTCTTGGATGATTGTTATTTGATCCTGCTGAAAAAACCAGAAAGTATGCGCTCACGAGAATAATTTTCATTTTTGACCAGAGAGGGATAAATTACTGATTCCAACTGAAGTATATCAATATACAAATTATTTAGATCATCCTAATTTTGTAGAATTTTTGGAGTTATATAAGTATTCTAAACCTACAGATTACTACATATTGTTCTGTTTTTGATAGATTCTTTTTTTGTGGGTTGTTTGCTTATTTTGATGAATCTATGGCTAGTATCGGGGGGTATGAACCACAGAAAAGTTGGAATACATTAGGTTAAACACCAATATAAATAAATAATGAGTTCATTAAAGTGCCTTAAGTGGTGATTTGTTTTCTTATACTAACGGAGCTCATGAGATTTTCTGTTGAGTTTTGTGTTGTGAAGTTTTCAAGTTTTTGGGTAAAGATTTGATGGATTTCGGAACAAGGAGTGGCAAGAGCCTAAGCTTGGGGATGCCCAAGGCACCCCAAGGTAAAATCCAAGGACAACCAAAAGCCTAAGCTTGGGGATGCCCCATAAGGCATCCCCTCTTTCGTCTTCGTCTATCGGTAACTTTACTTGAGGCTATATTTTTATTCACCACATGATATGTGTTTTGCTTGGAGCGTCTTGTATGATTTGAGTCTTTGATTTTTAGTTTACCACAATCATCCTTGCTGTACACACCTTTTGGGAGAGACACACATGAATCAGAATTTATTAGAATACTCTATGTGCTTCACTTATATCTTTTGAGCTAGATAATTTTGCTCTAGTACTTCACTTATATTTTTTTAGAACACGGTGGTGGTTTTATCTTATAGAAAATTGATCGCTCATGCTTCACTTATATTATTTTGAGAGTCCTTTAGAACAGCATGGTAAATTGCTTTGGTTATGAAATTAGTCCTAATATGATAGGCATTCAAGATGGGTATGATAAAAACCTTTCATATAAAGTGCATTGAATACTATGAGAAGTTTGATTCTTTATGATTGTTTTGAGATATGAAGATGGTGATATTAGAGTCATGCTAGTTGAGTAGTTGTGAATTTGAGAGATACTTGTGTTAAAGTTTGTGATTCCCGTAGCATGCACGTATGGTGAACCGTTATGTGATGAAGTCGGAGCATGATTTATTTATTGATTGTCTTCCTTATGAGTGGCGGTCGGGGACGAGTGATGGTCTTTTCCTAACAATCTATCCCCCCTAGGAGCATGCGCGTAATACTTCGTTTCGATAACTAATATATTTTTGCAATAAGTATGTGAGTTCTTTATGACTAATGTTGAGTCCATGGATTATATGCACTCTCACCCTTCCACCATTGCTAGCCTCTCTAGTACCGCGCAACTTTCGCCGGTACCATAAACCCACCATATACCTTCCTTAAAACAGCCACCATACCTACCTATTATGGCATTTCCATAGCCATTCCGAGATATATTTCCATGCGACTTTTTACCGTTTCATTTATTATGACACGCTTCATCATTGTCATATTGCTTTGCATGATCATGTAGTTGACATCGTATTTGTGGTAAAGGCACCATTCATAATTTTTTCATACATGTCACTCTTTATTCATTGCACATCCCGGTACACCGCCAGAGGCATTCACATAGAGTCATATTTTTGTTCTAGTATTGAGTTGTAACATTGAGTCATGAGTAAATAAAAGTGTGACGATCATCATCATTAGAGCATTGTCCCATGTGAGGAAATAAAAAAGAGAGGCCAAAGAAGCCCAAATAAAAAAGGCCAAAGAAGCCCAAACAAAAAAAGAGAGAAAAAGAGAGAAGGGGCAATGCTACTATCCTTTTCCCACACTTGTGCTTCAAAATAGCACCATGGTCTTCATGATAGAGAGTCTCCTATTTTGTCACTTTCATATACTAGTGGGAATTTTTCATTATAGAACTTGGCTTGTATATTCCAATGATGGGCTTCCTCAAAATGCCCTAGGTCTTCATGAGCAAGCAAGTTGGATGCACACCCACTTAGTTTCTTTTGTTGAGTTTTCATACATTTATAGCTCTAGTGCATCCATTGCATGGCAATCCCTACTCACTCACATTAATATCTATTGGTGGGCATCTCCATAGCCCGTTGATACACCTAGTTGACATGAGACTATCTTCTCCATTTTGCCTTCTCCACAACCACCATTCTATTCCACCTATAGTGCTATATCCATGGCTCACGCTCATGTATTGCATGAAGATTGAAAAAATTTGAGAACATAAAAAGTATGAAACAATTGCTTGGCTTGTCATCGGGGTTGTGCATGATTTAAATATTTTGTGTGATGAAGATAGAGCATAGCCAGACTATATGATTTTCTAGGGATAGCTTTCCTTGGCCATGTTATTTTGAGAAGACATAATTGCTTATTTAGTTGCTTGAAGTATTATTGTTTTTATGTCAATATTAAACTTTTATCTTGAATCTTTTGAATCTGAATATTCATGCCACAATAAAGAGAATTGCATTGAAAATTATGTTAGGGAGCATTCCACATCAAAAATTCTGTTTTTATCATTTAGCTACTCGAGGACGAGCAGGAATTAAGCTTGGGGATGCTTGATACGTCTCCAACGTATCTATAATTTTTTATTGTTCCATGCTATTATATTATCTGTTTTGGATGTTTAATGGCCTTTAATATACCTTTTTATATTATTTTGGGACTAATCTATTAACCGAAAGCACAGTGCAAATTGCTATTTTTTTTGCCTATTTCAGTGTTTCGCAGAAAAGGAATATAAAATGGAATCCAAACGGAATGAAACCTTCGCGAGGATCTTTTTTTGGAACAAACGTGATCCAGGAGACTTGGAGTGGATGTCAAGGAAGCAGCGAGGAAGCCACGAGGCAGGAGGGCGCGCCCCAGGGGGGTGGCCGCGCCCCCCACCCTCATAGGCCCCACGCAGCTCCACCAACCTACTTCTTTCACCTATATATACTCTCGTACCCTGAAACCTTCGGGGAGAGCAATGAAACACCTTTTTCGCCGCCGCAACCTTCTGTACCCGTGAGATCCCATCTTGGGGCCTTTTCTGATGATCTGCCGGAGGGGATTCGATCACGGAGGGCTTCTACATCAACACCATAGCCTCTCCGATGATGTGTGAGTAGTTTACCATAGACCTTTGGGTCCATAGTTATTAGCTAGATGGCTTCTTCTCTCTCTTTGGATCTCAATGCAAAGTTCTTCTTGATCTTCTTGGAGATCTATTCGATGTAACTCTTTTTGCGGTGTGTTTGCCGAGATCTGATGAATTGTGGGTTTATGAACTTGATTATCTATGAATATTATTTGATTCTTCTCTAAATTCTTATATGCATGATTTGATATCTTTGCAAGTCTCTTTGAATTATTAATTTTGTTTAGCCTACTAGATTGATCCTTCTTGCAATGGGAGAAGTGCTTAGCTTTGGGTTCAATCTTGCGGTGTCCTTTCCTAGTGACAGCAGGGGCAGCAAGGCACGTATTGTATTGTTGCTATCGAGGATAAAAAGATGGGGTTTATATCATATCTCTTGAGTTTATCCCTCTACATCATGTCATCTTGCCTAATGCGTTACTCTGTTCTTATGAACTTAATACTCTAGATGCATGCTGGATAGCGGTCGATGTGTGGAGTAATAGTAGTAGATGCAGAATCGTTTTGGTCTACTTAACACGGACGTGATG
Organism: Triticum dicoccoides; assembly: GCF_002162155.2. Lineage (NCBI taxonomy): Eukaryota > Viridiplantae > Streptophyta > Magnoliopsida > Poales > Poaceae > Triticum > Triticum dicoccoides. The sequence goes on from NC_041388.1 coordinate 331,911,640, forward strand.
CCCATGTTCATGATCATGCCTAGATATCATCATAACTATGTGCTTTTCTATCAATTGCTCGACAGTAATTTGTTCACCCACCGTAATATATGCTATCTTGAGAGAAGCCACTAGTGAAACCTATGGTCCCCCGGGTCTACTTTACATCATATAAGTTTCCGATCTACAATTCTAGTTTACTATTTATTTTGCAATCTTTACATTTCAATCTATACAACAAAAATACCAAAAATATTTATCTTATTATCTCTATCAGTGACCATGAAGGGATTGACAACCCCTTTGTAGCGTTGGTTGCGAGGTTCTTGTTTGTTTGTGCAGGTACTAGGTGACTTGTGTGTAGTCTCCTACTAGATTGATACATTGGTTCTAAAAAACTAAGGGAAATACTTATGCTACTTTGCTGCATCACCCTTTCCTCTTCAAGGGAAAACTAACGCATGCTCAAGAGGTAGCACCAAGGTATTTTGAGTGTTTAATTACGTATGCGTGGTGCAAGCTCCGCGGGTATAAGAGACGAACGACGGAGGCGGAGCTGCTAATCCAGCTCTAAAATTGACCGGTCCTGTGTAGTAGAGGCTGGCGGTTTAATGACCGATGAGATATGCGGCTTGAGGAGGCCGCTTTGTAGTTTGGCTGTGATTACCACGGTGTGCCCCTCGGTGCGGAGGGAGCGTTCCGTGTTTCCGTTAACCGTTAAGGTGCCGTGTGGACCGGGCATCTTAAGCTTTAGATATGCGTAGTTTGGGACCGCATTGAAATGAGCAAAAGCGGTCCGCCCGAGCAGTGCGTGGTAGCCAATGCGGAATGGGACAATATCGAAGATCAAGTCCTCGCTTTGGAAGTTTTTTGGTGAACCGAAGACGACTTCCAGTGAGATTGTGCCTGTGCCATGAGCTTCTACACCGGGTATTACTCCCTTGAAGGTAGTTATGGTGGGCTTGATCCTTGAAGGGTTAATGCCCATTTTGCGGACAGTCTCTTGATAGAGTAAATTGAGGCTACTGCCGCCATCCATGAGGACTCGCGTGAGATGGAATCCGTCGATAATTGGATCGAGGACCAGAGCTGCCGAGCCTCCGTGACGGATATTGGTTGGGTGGTCCTTGTGATCAAAAGTGATTGAGCAGGCCGCCCATGGATTGAATTTTGGGGCGTCCGGATTTATGGCGTGGTTGTTGAAGGAAATATGCCCTAGAGGCAATAATAAAGTTATTATTTATTTCCTTATATCATGATAAATGTTTATTATTCATGCTAGAATTGTATTAACCGGAAACATAATACATGTGTGAATACATAGACAAACAGAGTGTCACTAGTATGCCTCTACTTGACTAGCTCGTTAATTGAAGATGGTTATGTTTCCTAACCATCAACAAAAGAGTTGTTATTTGATTAACGGGATCACATCATTAGGAGAATGATGTGATTGACATGACCCATTCCATTAGCTTAGCACCCGATTGTTTAGTATGTTTCTATTGCTTTCTTCATGACTTATACATGTTCCTATGACTATGAGATTATGCAACTCCCGTTTGCCGGAGGAACACTTTGTGTGCTACCAAACGTCACAATGTAACTGGGTGATTATAAAGGAGCTCTACAGGTGTCTCCAAAGGTACATGTTGGGTTGGCGTATTTCGAGATTAGGATTTGTCACTCCAATTGTCAGAGAGGTATCTCTGGGCCCTCTCGGTAATGCACATCACATAAGCTTTGCAAGCATTGCAACTAATGAGTTAGTTGTGAGATGATGTATTACGGAACGAGTAAAGAGACTTGCCGGTAACGAGATTGAACTAGGTATTAAGATACCGACGATCGAATCTCGGGCAAGTAACATACCGATGACAAAGGGAACAACGTATGTTGTTATGCGGTCTGACCGATAAAGATCTTCGTAGAATATGTAGGAACTAATATGAGCATCTAGGTTCCACTATTGCTTATTGACTGGAGACGTGTCTCGGTCATGTCTACATTGTTCTAGAACCCGTAGGGTCCGCACGCTTAAGGTTTCAATGACAGTTATATTATGAGTTTATGAGTTTTGATGTACCGAAGGAGTTCGGAGTCCCGGATGAGATCGGGGACATGACGAGGAGTCTCGAAATGGTCGAGACGTAAAGATCGATATATTGGACGGCTATATTCGGACATCAGAAAGGTTCCAAGTGATTCGGGTATTTTTTGGAGTACCAAAGAGTTACGGGAATACGTATTGGGCCTTATTGGGCCATACGGGAAAGAAGAAAAAGGGCCTCAAGGGTGGCCGCACCCCTCCCCTTGGTCTGGTCCGAATTGGACTAGGGAAGGGGGCGCCCCCTTCCTTCCTTCTCCTTTCCCTTCCTCTTTTCCTATTCCATATGGGAGGTGGAATCCTACTAGGACTAGGGAGTCCTAGTAGGACTCCACACTTGGCGCGCCCCCTCCTAGGGCCGGCCTCCTCCTCCCTTGCTCCTTTATATACGGGGGCAGGGGGCACCTCTAGACACAAGTTGATCCACGTGATCATATTCTTAGCCGTGTGCGGTGCCCCCTTCCACCATAGTCCTCGATAATATTGTAGCGGTGCTTAGACGAAGCCCTGCGATGGTAGTACATCAAGATCGTCACCACGCCGTCATGCTGACGGAACTCTTCCCCGACACTTTGCTGGATCGAAGTCCGGGGATCGTCATCGAGCTGAACGTGTGCTAGAACTCGGAGGTGCCATAGTTTCGGTGCTTGATCGGTCGGGCCATGAAGACGTACGACTACATCAACCGCATTGTGCTAACGCTTCCGCTGTCGGTCTACAAGGGTACATAGATCACACTCTCCCCTCTCATTGCTATGCATCACCATGATCTTGCGTGTGCGTAGGAATTTTTTTTGAAATTACTACGTTCCCCAACAGTGGTATCAGAGCCAGGTTTCGATCCTGGGACCTGTGGGTTATGGGCGATATAAGTCATACTGCGTACTAGCATGTCATACTTTGGTTTGGCGGTATTGTTGGACGAAGCGGCCCAGACCAATATTACGCGTACGCTTACGCGAGACCGGTTCTCCCGACGTGCTTTGCACAAAGGTGGCTAGCGGATGACAGTTTCTCCAACTTTAGTTGAACCGAGTGTGGCTACGCCCGGTCCTTGCGAAGGTTAAAACAGCACCAACTTGACAAACTATCGTTGTGGTTTTGATGCGTAGGTAAGATTGGTTCTTGCTTAAGCCCGTAGCAGCCACGTAAAACTTGCAACAACAAAGTAGAGGATGTCTAACTTGTTTTTGCAGGGCATGTTGTGATGTGATATGGTCAAGAAATGATGCTAAATTTTATTGTATGAGATGATCATGTTTTGTAACCGAGTTATCGGCAACTGGCAGGAGCCATATGGTTGTCCTTTATTGTATGCAATGCAATCGCGCTGTAATGCTTTACTTTATCACTAAGCGGTAGCGATAGTCGTGGAAGCATAAGATTGGCGAGACGACAACGATGCTACGATGGAGATCAAGGTGTCGCGCCGGTGACGATGGTGATCATGACGGTGCTTCGAAGATGGAGATCACAAGCACAAGATGATGGTGGCCATATCATATCACTTATATTGATTGCATGTGATGTTTATCTTTTATGCATCTTATCTTGCTTTGATTGACGGTAGCATTATAAGATGATCTCTCACTAATTATCAAGAAGTGTTCTCCCTGAGTATGCATCATTGAGAAAGTTCTTCGTGCTGAGACACCATGTGATGATTAGGTGTGATAGGCTCTACGTTCAAATACAACGGGTGCAAAACAGTGGCACACGCAGAATACTCAGGTTATACTTGACGAGCCAAGCATATAGAGATATGGCCTCGGAACACGGAGACCGAAAGGTCGAGCGTGAATCATATAGCAGATATGATCAACATAGCGATGTTCACCAATGAAACTACTCCATCTCACGTGATGATCGGACATGGTTTAGTTGATTTGGATCACGTAATCACTTAGAGGATTAGAGGGATGTCTATCTAAGTGGGATTTCTTAAGTAATATGATTAATTGAACTTAAATTTATCATGAACTTAGTCCTGGTAGTATTTTGCAAATTATGTTGTAGATCAATAGCTCGTGTTGTTGCTTCCCTGTGTTTATTTTGATATGTTCCTAGAGAAAATTGTGTTGAAAGATGTTAGTAGCAATGATGCAGATTGGATCCGTGATCTGAGGTTTATCCTCATTGCTCCACAGAAGAATTATGTCCTTGATGCACCGCTAGGTGACGGGCCTATTGCAGGAGCAGATGCAGATGTTATGAATATTTGGCTAGCTCAATATGATGACTACTTGATAGTTTAGTGCACCATGCTTAATTGCTTAGAATTGGGACTTCAAAGATGTTTTGAACGTCATGGAGCATATGAGATGTTCCAGGAGTTGAAGTTAATATTTCAAGCAAATACCCGAGTTGAGAGATATGAAGTCTCCAACAAGTTCTATAGCTAAAAGATGGAGGAGAATCACTCAACTAGTGAGCATGTGCTCAGATTGTCTGAGTACTACAATCGCTTGAATCAAGTGGGAGTTAATCTTCCAGATAAGATAGTGATTGACAGAATTCTCTAGTCACCATCACCAAGTTAGTAGAACTTCATGATGAACTATGATATGCAAGGGATAACGGAAACGATTCCCAAGCTCTTCGTAATGCGGAAATTGACGAAGGTAGAAATCGAGAAAAACATCAAGTGTTGATGGTAGACAAGACCACTAGTTTCAAGAAAAGGGCAGAGGGAAGAAGGGGAACTTCAAGAAGAACAGCAAGCAAGTTGCTGCTCAAGTGAAGAAGCCCAAGTCTGGTCCTAAGCCTGAGACTAAGTGTTTCTACTGCAAAGGGACTGGTCACTAGAAGCGGAACTACCCCAAGTGATTGGCAGATAAGAAGGATGGCAAAGTGAACATAAGTATATTTGATATACATGTTATTGATGTGTACTTTACTAGTGTTTATAGCAACCCCTCAGTATTTGATACTAGTTCAGTTGCTAAGATTAGTAACTCGAATAGGGAGTTGCAGAATAAACAGAGACTAGTTAAGGGTGAAGTGACGATGTGTGTTGGAAGTGGTTCCAAGATTGATATGATCATCATCGCACACTCCCTATACTTCCGGGATTAGTGTTGAACCTGAATAAGTGTTATTTGGTGTTTGCGTTGAGCATGAATATGATTTGATCATGTTTATTGTAATACGGTTATTCATTTAAGTAAGAGAATAAATTGTTGTTCTGTTTACATGAATAAAACCTTATATGGTTACACACCCAATGAAAATAGTTCGTTGGATCTCGATCATAGTGATACACATAATCATAATATTGAAACCAAAAGATGCAAAGTTAATAATGATAGTGCAACTTATTTGTGGCACTGCCGTTTAGGTCATATTGGTGTAAAGCGCATGAAGAAACTCCATGCTAATGGGTTTTTGGAATCACTTGATTATGAATCAGTTGATGCTTGCGAACCATGCCTCATGGGCAAGATGACTAAAACACCGTTCTCCGGAACTATGGAGCGAGCAACTGACTTATTGGAAATAATACATACTAATGTATGAGATCCGATGAGTGTTAAGGCTCGTGGCGGGTATCATTATTTTCTGACCTTCACAGATGATTTGAGCAGATATGGGTATATCTACTTAATGAAACACAAGTCTGAAATATTTGAAAAGTTCAAAGAATTTCAGAGTGAAGTGGAGAATCATCGTAACAAGAAAATAAAAGTTTCTACGATATGATCGCAGAGGTAAAATATTTGAGTTACGAGTCTAGCCTTCAGTTAAAACAATGTGAAATAGTTTCACTACTCACGCCACCTGGAACACCACAGGATAATGGTGTGTCCGAACATCATAACCTACTTTATTAGATATGGTGCGATCTATGATGTCTCTTACCGATCTACCACTATCATTTTGGGGTTATGCATTAAAGATAGCTGCATTCACGTTTAAAAGGGCACCATCTAAGTCCATTGAGACAACACAATCTGAACTGTGGTTTGGCAAGAAACCAAAGTTGTCATTTCTTAAAGTTTGGGATTGTGATGCTTATATGAAAAAGTTTCATCCTGATAAGCTCAAACCCAAATCGGAGAAATATGTCCTCATAGGATACCCAAAGGAGACTATTGGGTACACCTTCTATCACAGATCCGAAGGCAAGACATTCGTTGCTAAGAATGGATCCTTTCTAGAGAAGGAGTTTCTCTTGAAAGAAGTGAGTGGGAGGAAAGTAGAACTTGATAAGGTAATTGTACCTTCTCCCTTATTGAAAAGTAGTTCATCACAAGAAATCTGTTCCTGTGACTACTACACCAATTAGTGAGGAAGACTAATAATGATGATCATGTAACTTCAGATCAAGTTAATACCGAATCTCGTAGGTAAACCAGAGTGAGATCCGCACCAAAGTGGTACGGTAATCCTGTTCTGGAAGTCATGTTACTAGACCATGACGAACTTGCGAACTATGAGGAAGCGATGATGAGCCCAGATTCCGCGAAATGGCTTGAGGCCATGAAATCTGAGATGAGATCCATGTATGAGAACAAAGTATGGACTTTGATTGACTTGCCTAATGATTGGCGAGCCATTGAGATTAAATGGATCTTCAAGAGGAAGATGGACGCTGATAGTAGTGTTACTATCTACAAAGCTAGAATTGTCGCAAAAAGGTTTTCGACAAGTTCAAGGTGTTGACTATGATGAGAGTTTCTCACTCGTATCTATGCTTAAGTCTGTCCGAATCATGTTAGCAATTGCCGCATTTTATGAAATCCAGCAAATGGATGTCAAAACTGCATTCCTGAATGGATTTCTGGAAGAAGAGTTGTATATGATGCAGCCGAAAGGTTTTGTCGATCCAAAAGGAGCTAACAAAGTGTGCAAGCTCCAGCGATCCATTTATGGACTGGTGCAAGCCTCTCGGAGTTGGAATAAATGCTTTGATAGTATGATCAAAGCATATAGTTTTATACAAACTTGCAGTGAAGCCTGTATTTACAAGAAAGTGGGTGGGAGCACTACAGCATTTCTGATAAGTATATGTGAATGACATATTGTTGATCGGAAATAATGTAGAATTATTCTACAAAGCATAAAGGAGTGTTTTTAAAGAAGTTTTTCAAAGAAAGACCTTGGTGAAGCTGCTTACATATTAAGCATCAAAACCTATAGAGATAGATCAAGACGCTTGATAAGTTTTTTCAATGAGTACATACCTTGATAATATTTTGAAGTAGTTCAAAAATGGAACAGTTAAAGAAAGAGTTCTTGGCTGTATTACAAGGTATGAAATTGAGTAAGACTCAAAGCCCGACCACGGCAGAAGATAGAAAGAGAATGAAAGTCATTCCCTATGCCTCAGCCATAAGTTCTATAAAGTATGCCATGATGTGTACCAGATCTATTGTATACCCTACACTGTGTTAAGCAAGGGAGTACAATAGTGATCTAAGAGTAGATCACTGGACATTGGTCAAAATTATCCTTAGTGGAATAAGGAAATATTTCTCGATTATGGAGGTGACAAAAGGTTCGTCGTAAAAAGTTACGTCGATGCAAGTTTTGACACAGATCTGGATGACTCTAAGTCTCGATCTAGATACATATTGAAAGTGGGAGCAATTAGCTAGAGTAGCTCCGTGCAGAGCATTGTAGACATAGAATTCGCAAAATACTTACGGATCTGTATGTGACAGACCCGTTGACTAAAATTATCTCACAAGCAAAACATGATCACACCTTAGTACTCTTTGGGTGTTAATCACATAAATGATGTGAACTAGATTATTGACTCTAGTAAAACCCTTTGGGTATAGGTCACATGATGATGTGAACTATGGGTGTTAATCACATGGTGATGTGAACTCTTAGTGTTAAATCACATGGCGATGTGAACTAGATTATTGACTCTAGTGCAAGTGGGAGACTGAAGGAAATATGCCCTAGAGGCAATAATAAAGTTATTATTTATTTCCTTATATCATGATAATTGTTTATTATTCAAGCTAGAATTGTATTAACCGGAAACATAATACATGTGTGAATACATAGACAAACAGATTGTCACTAGTAGGCCTCTACTTGACTAGCTCGTTAATCGAAGATGGTTATGTTTCCTAACCATAAAGAAAAGAGTTGTTATTTGATTAACGGGATCACATCATTAGGAGAATGATGTGATTGACATGACCCATTCCATTAGCTTAGCACCCGATCGTTTAGTATGTTTCTATTGCTTTCTTCATGACTTATACATGTTCCTATGACTATGAGATTATGCAACTCCCGTTTGCCGGAGGAACACTTTGTGTGCTACCAAACGTCACAACGTAACTGGGTGATTATAAAGGAGCTCTACAGGTGTCTCCAAAGGTACATGTTGGGTTGGTGTATTTCGAGATTAGGATTTGTCACTCCGATTGTCAGAGAGGTATCTCTGGGCCCTCTCGATAATGCACATCACATAAGCCTTGCAAGCATTGCAACTAATGAGTTAGTTGTGAGATGATGTATTACAAAACGAGTAAAGAGACTTGCCGGTAACGAGATTGAACTAGGTATTAAGATACCGACGATCGAATCTCGGGCAAGTAACATACCGATGACAAAGGGAACAACGTATGTTGTTATGCGGTCTGACCGATAAAGATCTTAGTAGAATATGTGGGAGCCAATATGAGCATCCAGGTTCCGCTATTGGTTATTGACTGGAGACGTGTCTCGGTCATGTCTACATTGTTCTCGAACCCGTAGGGTCCGCACGCTTAAGGTTTCAATGACAGTTATATTATGAGTTTATGAGTTTTGATGTACCGAAGGAGTTCGGAGTCCCGGATGAGATCGGGGACATGACGAGGAGTCTCGAAATGGTCGAGACGTAAAGATCGATATATTGGACGACTATATTCGGACATCGGAAAGGTTCCGAGTGATTCGGGTATTTTTCGGAGTACCGAAGAGTTGCGGGAATACGTATTGGGCCTTATTGGGCCATATGGGAAAGAAGAAAAAGGGCCTCAAGGGTGGCCGCACCCCTCCCCTTGGTCTGGTCCGAATTGGTCTAGGGAAGGGGGGCGCCCCCTTCCTTCCTTCTCCTTTCCCTTCCTCTTTTCCTATTCCATATGGGAGGTGGAATCCTACTAGGACTAGGGAGTCCTAGTAGGAATCCACACTTGGCGCGCCACCTCCTAGGGCCGGCCTCCTCCTCCCTTGCTCCTTTATATACGGGGCAGGGGGCACCTCTAGACACAAGTTGATCCACGTGATAATATTCTTAGCCGTGTGGGGTGCCCCCTTCCACCATAGTCCTCGATAATATTGTAGCGGTGCTTAGGCGAAGCCCTGCGACGGTAGTACATCAAGATCGTCACCACGCCGTCGTGCTGACGGATCTCTTCCCCGACACTTTGCTGGATCGAAGTCCGGGGATCGTCATCGAGCTGAACGTGTGCTAGAACTAGGAGGTGCCGTAGTTTCGGTGCTTGATCGGTCGGGCCGTGAAGATGTACGACTACATCAACCGCGTTGTGCTAACGCTTCCGCTGTCGGTCTACAAGGGTACGTAGATCACACTCTCCCCTCTCGTTGCTATGCATCACCATGATCTTGCATGTGCGTAGGAATTTTTTTGAAATTACTACGTTCCCCAACAGTTGTCTCATAGTTCATGCTTATGCTCCCTTTCAGAGGTATGCGTCATGTATATCATGTTTACTGTTTTTACTTTGCGGGGAAATTGCTTCTGTCCCCCGGTACTCGGTAGGCGAGCCTCATCTTATTCACTGTCACTAGGCGGCCCCTTCCCTTTGTGTTCGACATTGAGCTTGCCGGCTTGTTTGAAAACCCAACAATTTCTGTTGGTATGGTTGGCGGGTTTGTCGGGCTGCCGTGGATCTGACAGGGTCGATCCAGTATCTTGTCTAGACCGGATGGACCATCTCTGTTTGCCTTAAAATGGCTTCTTCCGTTGACCGGTTTTGGAGCCACTAAATCCGGCGTTGACCTCAATAAACAATTGCATGCACTCTAAAGTAGGAGAAACGATCGTCTAGTCATCTACTTCTTGTGACGCTCCCGCCACTGCTATGTGGCTCGATCCCTCGTCTGGGTCAGGAAGAAGACAGTTCCTCATGTTAACGATCCGCTTGTACATCTCGTAGCTTGTGTACGCGTCCATGGCCGCGTACTTGACATGTTGTTCATCCAGTCTCTTATGACACACACTGTGCCAGGCATTCTCGTCCTTACTGCTCTCTTGCTTCATCTTCACATAGTAGGGGTCAATGATGGCCGAGGCAAGGTTAACCAGGGAGTTCAGTTTTCTTTTGTTGCTGTTCCAGACCTTGTGGTGGTGCTGGATGTTGACAAGATTCGGGCATTTCAAGTCCGAAACCTTGAGAGCTTTTAGATCATTGGTGGTGTCCACCGTAGCGAAACTATAGTCGGAGCTCTTGATAAACCTGGAGAAACGCTCGCAAGGCCTTGTGGCAAGGTGGAAGTGGTAGACGAGGATGTCATGTCCCACGCACAACTAGGCGATAGCAACCTTCTGATCATGCCCGGCACGACCGATGGTGTACTCGAGGTCGAAGCCGACCACTCGGTACTTGTCCTCTGCAAGGAACTGCTTCATAGTTTGGATGGAGCTCTCCATCGAGACTGGATCGTTTGTGTACACCACCGAGAGGGCCTTCCCTCTCACGTGGGTGTCCACTATGTGATGCATGGTGAACTGCCCGCCGTTGTCGTCGTCGGCCGCTGGGAGCGCCATTGGAGCCACGGGGAGCGCCATTGGAACCGTTGGATGTCCTCTCTGTATGTGTCCTCGTGGGTGTGCTTATTGTGTCGTGTGAGACAAGAGATGAAGGTAAATGGCCACAAGAATAAAAGGGGGCCGGGCGGCATGGATTCACGGCGCATCCGCATGGCAGTTTTTGTAGCGGGTAACTGCATTATCGCACCGTGCCCGGCGCAACCACTTGCACATGAACGTGTGTGATCGTGCGCCGGCCCAAAACACTGGCAGCGCACGCGGAGGGACGAGGGCAGAGCACCCAGAGGGACGCGGGAGTAGAGCGCACGTGGCGGGACACGAGCAGAGCGCGCCACGGCCGCCTGAACCGCAAGCAACGACACGCATAGAGCAGTTGAACACGCAGGAAATGGTCGCCTACAAGCCGGCCAACAGTTGCATCACTGCGTAGAGAGCGGCTGTGTGGTACCACCTCCGTCTAGTCTATAGTCTCCTTTATATTGCGTGCCATACTTTGCCGTCAAATTTAGCCAACAAAATGTTAATGCATGTTTTAAAAATTATATAATTGGAAACTATGTTCAAATACAAATGCAACTATATAATCTTTGGTGACATGCATTCATATTTTATTAGTTAAATCATACTTATAAACCAGGATGGTGGTATAGCAGGTAATTAAATCAGAAACGTTTTTATTAACCATATGTGTATGTGGCCTTTCGTCCTCCTCTCGCACGTCTTGTCACCCCGCTGCCGTAGACGCCTTACAGCGCAAGCTTGCGCAGCACGCGGGGGTGTTCTTTTTGCCAAAAGGTGGCGCCAATTAATCGTCGCTGAGCCCGTTCCCGCGCAACCTTGCAAGTTCCCGCGCAAGCTTCCCGCCCAACTCGGTGAAATCCCCCAAAATCCCAATGCTTACCGGCCTGCTATAAAAACCCTCATGGCCGGTGAGTCCTGCGTCGCATTTTCCCCTCCATCCCTGTAGCTTATCTCGTCTGCTTCTCCCACATTCGCCAATGGCACCAGTCCATCTTCGTCGCTCAGCCACTCCACCATCATCAGAGGACAGCTCTAGCTGGGAGGTTACACCGCGGCGGCAGTGCAGTCCCCGGCGTAATGTAGTGCGCGTGGCGTCCCTGTTGGGTGTGCGCGGAACACCCACCACACGCTCCGCCGCCGGTGCCCGCCGGCAGCTATTGCCGGCCGCCGTTGCTGCCACACCACCATCGAAAGCCAGGGCCATCGCCCACTCCGCCGTCGCGGCCCGAAGGCGGGAGATGGCCGTCGTGGCCGCCACTCCACTGCCGGACACTGTGGCCATCACCCGCTCCGCCACCGCGGCCCGAAGGCGGGAGGTGGTGGTCGTGGCCGCCACCCCGTCGTCGGCCGCCATGGCCGCCAGCCCACCATTGACCGCCAGGGTCATCACCCACTCTGCCACCGCCGCCCTAAGGCGGGAGGCAAAGGTGGATGCCGACACGTGCGACAGCGACCTTGTGCGCTACACTGAGTTCCTGTGGGAGGAGGAGCGCCTCGTCAAGCACACAAAGAGCCTTATCACCGCAGTGGCCGCGGCACATGCCGCCTCAGAGGCGAGGAATCAGGAGATCTACAAGGAGAACCACCGCTTCGAGAGGGTCGTCTGGAGCGGCAGAGGGCGTTCGAGGTGAGCGTCGCTGAAGCTGCATTAGCGGCAAGCACCGCATTGCGGTTGCCCAGCTCGTCGATAGGCTCCTCCTTCTCCGCCTCTTACTGAGCGCCCGGCAGAGGAGAGGCAGCCGGAAGTAGTACAAAGCCCCTCCGCGGTAGTAGTAGTATTTAGGGGCTATTTTGTTCAGTTCATCTGACTATAGATGTGGTGGAACTGTACAACGTACTTAAAATTAGCTAGTATATATAGTTGAACTAGCTATTTTAGTACGTGGTTGGCAACAATTGGGGAAAAGTTTGGTCGGTTCAGCTGTCGAGTTGAACTGTTTGTATAAATTAAGAATGACTGCTTAATCTATGAATGAAATCTATGCTTAATTACAGAATTTTAGTTGCAAAAATTAGATACTGCTAGTGATTTTTAGCTTCATATTTTGACAAATCGCAGTGTTACAAGGATTGACAAATCTTTCCAAATTTTTGTACGTGGTTGCACACGAGTCATCCAAAACAACCGTTTGCATTGAAGGGATGCACAAACCCTGCGCTGCTCTCACTTTGCATACGGGTGTTCTATCTAAAATGTTTGCGATCAAGAGCTGCAGAAATCCTGCTCGGCACATTTTCTCTTGGCTTCCCGGGGAAGCTGTCGGTTTGTATACGGGTGTTCTAACTAAAACGTTTTGCGGTGTTTTATATTTAAAAAGCGAATTAAACTGTGGCTTGGGCGTCATTAATGGAGAGGATGCGAGCAAGGCGGGCGGCCATGGAAGTCAAAGGGCTTGCTTCCCAGTGATCGCGCGCAGCGTACAGCTCGCACGCTCTCGGTGAGCCTGCGCACTCGAGGAAAACTTGCACGCCTCTCGATTAGCCTGCGCATCAAACGATGCTCGCATGCCTCCTGTTCAGTCAAGGTCAAGCAGCTGTTCGCATGACACCTCCTACATCCATTAAAACCAAGACACGTGGCATCGCGTGAATGGTTAACAGAATTTTGGATTTACTAGAATTTAAAAACCACGCATCTCAATGTTTTGCGGGCAATCGACGGTGCCCTGGTGTTTGAAATTCACTCCCATTTCTTGCATGGGACCTAAGCATGCACCCAAGGACACATATTTGATTTTTCAACCAATTTATATGCATTGGAGCATGTGCATGTAGTTCAAATTTAAATTATGCACATAAATGCATTGAAAACTCAGTTAATGCATAAAAATGTCCAAATGAACCCCGAAAAATCACAAAAATTTCACACAACACTCTTGTTGTTCTATGTTGACACGAGAATTTTTTTTGAAAGCAATAAGAGGCAATGGATATCGTTTCGTCCCCAAAGGTGGGACGTTCCCTACCGAAAACCATCATGCTTATTGTGAGAAGGTCCGGTTTGTGAGAAGCATATACCCAAACCTGCCCCAAATGGGACAAAATTTGTACCACGGCATGTTGATGCTGCTCCATGATAGGATGCCAAGTTTCATGAATTTCTGACGAGTTTTGGATTTACTAGAATTTAAAAACGAGACATCTCAATGTTTTGCCGACAATCAACGGTGCCCGGGTGTTTGAAATTCATTCCCATTTGTTGCCTGGGGCCTAAGGATGCACCCAAGGACACATATTTGATTTTTCAACCAATTTATATGCACTGGAGATTGTGCATGTAGTTCAAATTTGAATTATGCACATAAATGCATTAAAAACTCAGTTAACGCATAAAAATGTCCAAACGAACCGCGAAAAATCACAAAAATTCTCACAACACTCTTGTTCTTCTATGTTGACACGAGAAAAAATTTGAGAGCAATAAGAGGCAATGGATATCGTTTCGTCCCCAAAGGTGGGACGTTCCCTACCGAAAACCATCATGCTTGTTGTGAGAAGCTCCGGTTTGTGAGAAGCATATACCCAAACCTGCCCCAAATGGGACAAAAGTTGTACCATGGCATATTGATGCCGCTCCATGATAGCATGCCTAGTTTCATGAATTTCAGACGAGTTTTGGATTTACTAGAATTTAAAAACCAGGCATCTCAATGTTTTGCCGGCAATCAACGGTGCCCTGGTGTTTGAAATTCATTCCCATTTCTTGCATGGGACCTAAGCATGCACCCAAGGACACATATTTGATTTTTCAACCAATTTATATGCACTGGAGCATTTGCATGTAGTTCAAATTTGAATTATGCACATAAATGCATTCAAAACTCAGTTAATGCATAAAAATGTCCAAACGAACCCCGAAAAATCACAAAAATACACACAACACTCCTGTTGTTCTATGTTGACACAAGAAAAAAATTGAAAGCAATAAGAGGCAATGGATATCGTTTCGTCCCCAAAGGTGGGACGTTCCCTACCGAAAATCATCATGCTTGTTGTGAGAAGCTCTGGTTTGTGAGAAGCATATACCCAATCCTGCCCCAAATGGGAGAAAATTTGTACCACGGCATGTTCATGCCGCTCCATGATAGCATGCCAAGTTTCATGAATTTCAGACGGGTTTTGGATTTACTAGAATTTAAAAACCAAACATCTCAATGTTTTGATGGCAATCAACGGTGCCCCGGTGTTTGAAATTCATTCCCATTTCTTGCATGGGACCTAAGCATGCACCCAAGGACACATATTTGATTTTTGAACCAATTTATATGCATTGGAGCATGTGCTTGTAGTTCAAATTTGAATTATGCACATAAAATGCATTGAAAACTCAGTTAATGCATAAAAATGTCCAAACGAACCCCGGAAAATCATAAAAATTCACACAACACTCCTGTTGTTCTATGTTGACACGAGAAAAAAATTGAAAGCAATAAGAGGCAACGGATATCGTTTCGTCCCCAAAGGTGGGACGTTCCCTACCGAAAACCATCATGCTTGTTGTGAGAAGCTCCGGTTTGTGAGAAGCATATACCCAAACCTGCCCCAAATGGGACAGAATTTGTACCACGGCATGTTGATACCGCTCCATGATAGCATGCCAAGTTTCATGAATTTCAGACGAGTTTTGGATTTACTAGCATTTTAAAACCAGGCATCTCAATGTTTTGCCGGCAATCAACGGTGCCCCGGTGTTTGAAATTCATTCCCATTTCTTGCATGGGACCTAAGCATGCCCCCAAGGACACAGATTTGATTTTTCAACCAATTTATATGCACCAGAGCATGTGGGTGTAGTTCAAATTTGAATTTTTCACCTGAAATGGCTAGAAAACCAATTTAATGTATAAAATGTTCAAACGAACCCTGAAAAATTCCAATTCTTTTATGACACACATATAGTTGCATGTTCACTCCAGATAAAAGGTCTATCAATTCAAACACCGTCCATTGCCGCTGTGACCCCATTATGTAATTCAAATCAAGATGAAAAATCAATTAGATCACGCACAGTTTATTATCAGCAATCATGTGAGATGTAGTACAAAATATCTTGGAGCACCATCGGTGTATAGTACGCATATGGCTTACGCGAGAAGGTGCGTGATACGTCTCCATCGTATCTACTTTTCCAAACACTTTTGCCCTTGTTTTGGACTCTAACTTGCATGATTTGAATGGAACTAACCCGGACTGACGCTGTTTTCAGCAGAATTGCCATGGTGTTATTTATGTGCAGAAACAAAATTTCTCGGAATGACCTGAAACTTCACGGAACGTCTATTTGGAAATAATAAAAAATCCTTGGAAAAGATGAAGACCAGGGGGCCCACACCCTAGCCACGAGGGTGGGGGGCGCGTCCCCCTACCTCGTGGGCCCCCTGGAGCTCCTCCGACCTCAACTCCAACTCTATATATTTGCTTTCGGGGAGAAAAAATTAGGGAGAAGGATTCATCGCGTTTTACGATACAGAGCCGCCGCCAAGCCCTAAAACCTCTCGGAAAGGCTGATCTGGAGTCCATTCGGGGCTCCAGAGAGGGGAATCCGTCGCCATCATCATCATCAACCTTCCTCCATCACCAATTTCATGATGCTCACAGCCGTGCGTGAGTAATTCCATCGTAGGCTTGTAGGACGGTGATGGGTTGGATGAGATTTATCATGTAATCGAGTTAGTTTTGTTAGGGTTTGATCCCTAGTATCCACTATGTTCTGAGATTGATGTTGCTATGACTTTGCTATGCTTAATGCTTGTCACTAGGGCCCGAGTGCCATGATTTCAGATCTGAACCTATTATGTTTTCATCAATATATGAGTGTTCTTGATCCTACCTTGCAAGGCTATAGTCACCTACTATGTGTTATGATCTGGCAACCCCGAAGTGACAATAATCGGGACCACTCCCGGTGATGACCGTAGTTTGAGGAGTTCATGTATTCACTATGTGTTAATGCTTTGGTCTGACACTCTATTAAAAGGAGGCCTTAATATCCCTTAGTTTCCATTAGGACCCCGCTGCCATGGGAGGGTAGGACAAAACATGTCATGCAAGTTCTTTTCCATAAGCACGTATGACTATATTCGGAATACATGCCTACATTACATTGATGAATTGGAGCTAGTTTTGTGTCACCCTAGGTTATGACTGTTACATGATGAACCGCATCCGGCATAATTCTCCATCACTGATCCATTGCCTATGAGCTTTCCATATATTGTTCTTCGCTTATTTACTTTTCCGTTGCTATTGCTATCATCACTACAAAATACCAAAAACACTACTTTTGTTACCGTTACCTTTTTCTATCGTTACCACTACTATCATATTACTTTGCTACTAAATACTTTTCTGCAGATATTAAGTTTCCAGGTGTGGTTGAATTGACAACTCAACTGCTAATACTTGAGAATATTCTTTGGCTCCCCTTGTGTCGAATCAATAAATTTGGGTTGAATACTCTACCCTCAAAAACTGTTGCGATCCCCTATACTTGTGGGTTATCAGTGCGTCGGCTATAGTCCACAGCCGGCGTCTCAAGCACACTAGCTCGCTCCCCAAATATCATTTCACTGTTCAATCGTCGCGGTGAAAGATGGGCACGTGGACCCGCGTCGTGAGGGCAACTTCGGTGGCCCACTCCGGCGAGAGCGCGGCTGCAGCCGCCATGCGCATGCTAACAAGGTGCATGAGCGCGACCACAATTTGCGACCGGGCGGCAAAGGCAGCCCAAACAGCCGCTGTTGCTTCTAAGGTGGGGGCAGCAACATCTGCCTCGGGGATAGCAACTAGAGAGAGTGGCACATCAGCTGTCCGTTCCACAGCGATGGCCTTAGCCCTGATGGAGGCCGCCCATGACCATGTCAAGGCTGCCCACGCCCAGCTCCTGGCGGTCACCGCACAAATCAAACGAAGCATCTCCGACGACGGTTGGCAACCCACGGCCGAAGAGCTGGCAATCGCCGAGAGCGTTTGAGCAGTCGTCCGTTCCTCCGCCGCATACCTTACGATGATGGAGCCTGTCCAAGCCCAGATTGCGTCCGCCCATGCCTAGCTCTTGGCGGCCTTTTCCAAAGAGATGGCGGACACGGATGGCGAGATGCTTGCCGAGTATGGTGCGATGGATGCCATGGAGCCCCTTCCCCAGGAGACCATCAGGCACGAGCTGGACATGGAGGCAGCGACGGAGATCAATGAGCACCAGCCGTAGTTGTACTCTTTGTTTTGTTTAATTAAGAGCGCCGGTCTTCAATTTGTTAGAGTAATGTTTAGGTGAGCTGGCTCTGTTTAATTGCTGAACTTGCTCGATTAAGAAGTGTGGGTGTGCTGTAGTCTCCTTTGTGTACCCAAATTATGCAATGACGTGGATGACCACTATAACCATGGAAATTCGAACCAAAACTTTTGATGTTCAAACTCATCACACACGGGTTAAGCTATCTAAATCGTTTGTGATGTCCACATATCATACACAGTTCTGAATAAGGGACCGTGTCTGATGACACTTTTCGCGCCAGTTTTTTGGCTGAAGCGATTCCAAATTTTCGGCTTCTGCAGAAATATCTACCTCACCGCCCCTCCCCCTTACCAAAAGCCACATTTCCCCTCTTTCCGCCTTCCTTTCCAAGTTGAAACCTTCACACCTTGCTTGCAGCGACGCCGCCTACTTGCCGGCGACCCTCCTTCACGCTGCTTGGCCTCCTCTATCCAGGCAGGTAATCCACACCCGACCCCCATCCTCCTACTTCCACATCCCACATGCCCCGACCGCCGGCGCGAGTGCGACACCTTCCACCCAAATCACCGACCCCTCCACCAAAAAATCGCCGGCCTAAGCCATGGTGCACGCAGTATAGCCAGGACCTCAAGGAGCATTTGGCAGCGGAGAAGCAAATCGCGGCCGCACGCATAGATGAGGTCACGATGGCTGCCATTCGTGCCGACCCCCAGATCTTGAAGGAGAACCTTGCCAATTGCTAGCTACGCCGGTTAAGCATGCTCGATTTACCCGTTGCGTGTGCTGCTCCTACCTTTCCTTCAAAAATTCTAGTGAATTGTGCTATCTAATTTCACCATGCAAATTGTTGCTCTAGTGTATATGTTCTATATGTCATGCAGTGTGGTGCTCACTTATTAATTGTTTTGTTAACTGTTTGGTTCAATTCTGCAAATGTGATGTTCAATTCTTCTGGCTGCAATTTTGTATTGTCTTCCATGTGAGAAATAAATCGAATTTATCTTTGCAAAATTGTGGGTGCATTCTATTATTGTATACCATGCGAGGAATAAATTAAATTTGGCTGTAGTAAATACATGAGAAACAAATACAACTGCTACAATTGGCTGTAGTTTACTGTTTGGTTAACTCTCTGATCTTCTATTAGGAGTATGTTATATTGTGCAATGTGATGCTCAGTTAATATTTGGTTCATTTGTTGTGATGTTAGTTAACTGCCTGGTTCAATTCTGCAATGTGATGTCCAATTGTCATGGATAGAATTTTGTATTGTTGTGCATGTGAGGAATAAATCGAATTTGGCCGCACTTAATACATGAGAAACATATACAAGTATTATATTTCCTAGTTCTTAATCATGCTTGGTTTGGGTAAATGGGTTTTCCGTGTGGCTTCACTTAATCTGATGAATCTGCAATGTGCTTATTTTTCATTAACATATTTTACTGATAGCATGCGAACCCTTACTTAACCTGATGACTAACTACCTTATATGTGTTGCAGGGAAATAATGGAAAGCACTGAGGTTTACAATCGAGGTTAGCACGTGCATGGTCCGTTGTCTAATAGCACATTATTGTGAAATTGCAGGAACCATTCTAATATTTTGGTTTTTAACAATTTGGTCTTGCACATGTAGTCCTGCTGTTAGAGGTTTTGACCCACTGTTCGACCCTTTTTTCATATAGGGAAATGAGTTTTCCATGAATATCAATCAAATCAAGAAAGTCAGAAAGATTGTTAGGATAAAGAAATTAGCGACAAAAACAACAAGATCTTTGTCTGCACAATGAAGAAGACATCAGTTCACTACAAGATGGTACTAACTATTATACCTTGTCTTTTTTTATTCCTTTGTCCCATTTCCAATATAGAGAAGATATTTATGCACATCCTTGTTTTCAGGCCTTTCCAAAGCAGTTGACTGATGATTACCTCTCAAACCATCTCTATGGTTAGGAGGCGAAGAAGTTTTTCATACAACACCCACGGTTTAATATTGAAGTGTTCCTGAAGAGGACGAAGGACAGACGGACGGTCAATCATCCACATGCACTGGCCTAAAGTTGCAAAGACCTTCAACATGAATGAAGGCTCATTATTCGCCTTCCACTTCAGCAGTTTTACAGATGAGATGCATCTGTCTATATACTGTCTATGATGCTAATTTTGAAAGGTTCTACATGTTGCATGTGGAACTTGCTGCTGGTGTAGTTGTGTAATGGGGTCGCTGAGTGCTGAAGCTATATCATGTTGTACTCTGATGTATTTCAATTATGAAATTCTGCTTCCTTAATATGGAAATGAAATATATTGTGTGCTTAATATGAAATGTCAATTAGATTAATAAATGAATTATGAATAATCAGATAATTAGCCTGCTAATTGTGTTTTGCTATTGCAAACGGTGGTTGAAAAAATACCGTGGGCGATGACCTCAGGCAACGCACACAATTTCTAGGAATAAACCGTGTTGGATCAATGAACAATCACACACGACTTTCTCTTGAAAAATGTTTGCGTTGGGCCACCTTGCGCAAACGTTTACCACATAAAAACTGTGTGTGATGGACAACCTTTGCCACACAGTTTCTTCTATGGACCGTATGTGATACATTCAATAACGCAAACTATTTAATGGGAAAAATTGTGTGTGATGTACCTGTGAACGAAAACGTTTTCCTTGGAGCGACTATGTGGGATGTGCATACGAACAGAAACGTTTAGCGGGGACTGACTGTGTGGGATGTACTTGCGACCGGAAACAATTTCGCCGTATAATTTTATTTTTTAGCTCTACTGTATGTATTTCCATATTTTAGTGCTCGTCGGTCGCACACGACCTCATTTTGTCGAACGTGTGTGCCAGGAGGGCATATCCCCGACGGTTTCTGGATCATGTGGGAAGGACCCCCCTATCACCACACTCACTTGGCGACGGTTCCAAATGCCATCGCAGAAAGGGGTTAAAAACCATTTGTTTAGGACCGACGTGCACCAGTGTGAGCCACTCATCACGGATGTTGTGTTTAAAGGTCGCGAGTGCTTCGGCATCCGGACAGTCGATAATTTGGTTCTTTTTAATTAGGAACCTGGTCCAGAGTTTCCTGGCTGATTCTCCGGGTTACTGGATGATGTGACTAAGGTCATCGGCGTCCAGAGGCCGGACATACATACCTTGGAAATTGTCGAGAAAGGCATCTTCCAAGTATTCCCAGCTGCCAATGGAGTTCTCTAGGAGTCTGTTTAGCCGGTGCCGGGCTGGTCCCTTTAATTTTAGTGGGAGTTATTTAATGGCGTGGAGATTATCACCACGGGCCATGTGGATATGGAGAAGAAAATCCTCAATCCATACTGCGGGGTTAGTTGTTCCATCATATGATTCAATATTCATGGTTTTGAACCCCTCTGGGAATTCGTGCTCCATTACTTCATCAGTGAAGTAGAGGGGGTGTGTGGCGCCTCTATATCGGGCCAATTCGCGACGTAGCTTGGATGGAGTCCATGTGCGGTTTTCGGCCCGGATGTGGTTATGCTTGTCACGTATGGCTAGATAGCCGTCATCGCGTGCCGGGGCACGCCCCCGCGATCCGTAGATCGATCTGGTCTGACCTGCTCTATGTTCCAGGTCCTGCCGCAAGTCATATGTATATCTCAGAGCTGTTGTGTCTCTATCTTTACGGCGAGGTAGTATGGGCTGGTGTTCGGCTTGAGTTGTCGTTTTGTCCCGGCCACGTGGTGGTTGGTCAGCCGTGTTACGCGCTGATGGTACGGGCTCTAGTGCCTCGTCGTTGAATCGAGGTAGCAGCTTACGCTTCGGGTAGCTTTTGGTAGGTCATGCAAGGCCGTATTCCTCGGCTACCAGGACATTAGTCCATCTATTGTTGAGCGTATCCCGTTTGGCTTGAAACCGTTGTTGCTTCCTTTTCAGGATCCTCGCGGTTGCGATGAGCTATTGCCTAAAGCGTTCCTGCTCGAGGGGCTCCTCTGGCATGATTAAATCTTCGCCACCTGGGCTTATGTTGTCTTCGAAGGGTGGCATGTAATTGCTGTCCTCCAAGTCCTCGCTTCCGACTGGCTCGTCAGGGTTACCCTGCCCCACCTCCCTATCATCATGTTCGGGTGTTGGTTCGACGGGGGCATCTGGGTCTTCAGCGTTCTCCAAAGTGTTATTGTCTCCATTGCCGGTATAGCTTTCCTTGCCATGGCATGATTTTGAACGGAGTCGCTGATGCCACTTCCTTGGTGGTTTATCAGTGTTGTTGTCCTTGATTGGATCCTTACTGCCCTCACCGCCATCCTCTCTTGGTGTATCTACCATGCATACGTCGAATGTGGAGGTGGCCTTCCAGCGTGTGGTATGCGGGGTTTTTTGGCTTTGTTCATCTCCGGCATCAATGTGCATACCGTAGATGTCTTCGAAGTTATGGTCAAGCATGTCGGTAAGGTCCTCGACAGTGGCTATGAAGTGGGCGGTGGGTGGGACGTAAAATTTCCCGCCCTCAGCCCCTAGTCCGGGCTGAGCGTAATTCAGACGTTGCTCCTTTGTAATGATGAGTGATCGCATTAGGTCCAGAGCCTTGCTTAAAGGTGATGTTCGGCCAAGGGAAAGAAAGTCCATGGAGTACGGCGGGAAGAGAATCCCTTGGCCGGGCTCGCATAATGCGGACTCCGAGGGTTCGGGGCCAATGTTCGGGAAAGTGTCCGGCTTCAAGGTGATTGTCATTGATACTACTTCCTCTGGCTCTCCCATGCTAGGCTCAATGGCCGCAAAGAGTCCGATGGGCTCAAGAATCCCGTCTTCGGACCTGGTGATGTGCTCCGGATCTAAGGCCAGAGCGGGGGTTGGGGTCCCGAACCCTTGGAGGATCAAGTCTCCTCGGATATCAGCGACATAGTCCAGATTTCCAAAACTAATCTGGTGACCTGGGGCGTAGCTGTCGATCTGCTCTAGATGGCCAAGCGAGTTGGCCCGCAGTGTGAAGCTGCCGAATACGAAGGTCTGGCTGGGGAGAAAAACCTCCCCTAGGGCGATATTGTTGTAGATGACTGATGGAGCCATCGAACATTCTGATGACGTTACGACGGAACTCTCAATGAAAGCACCAATGTCGGTGTCAAAACCGACGGATCTCGGGTAGGGGTCCCGAACTGTGCATCTAAGGTCGATGGTAACAGGAGGCGGGGGACACGATGTTTACCCAGGTTCGGGCCCTCTTAATGGTGGTAATACCCTACTTCCTGCTTGATTGATCTTGTTGAATATGAGGATTACAAGAGTTGATCTACCACGAGATCGTAATGGCTAAACCCTAGATGTCTAGCATGTATGATTGTGATTGCCTCTACGGACTAAACGCTCCGGTTTATATAGACACCGGAGGGGCCTAGGGTTGTACAGAGTCGGTTTACAGAGGAAGGAATCTTCATATCCGAACGCCAAGCTTGCTACCCACGCAAAGGAGAGCCCCATCCGGACAAGGGGGGAAGTCTTCTATCTCGTATCTTCATGGCTCATCAGTCTGGCCCACGTCACATAGCCCGGACACCCGAGGACCCCTTAGTCCAGCTCCCTCAGTGCCATCCACATGGAACCACACATCCTCAAGTAATCTTTCCA
Organism: Triticum dicoccoides; assembly: GCF_002162155.2. Taxonomy (NCBI): domain Eukaryota; kingdom Viridiplantae; phylum Streptophyta; class Magnoliopsida; order Poales; family Poaceae; genus Triticum; species Triticum dicoccoides. The sequence continues at coordinate 331,935,341 of NC_041388.1, forward strand.
CACACATCAGCCCATGTCATCATAGCCATACTCCGCTCCCATCCTATCCTGGCGTGGCGTTATCGTGGTGAACTCCCGGTCCTTCAGCCTCCCCCCGTTTACCATCTCGTCATGTAGAATCATCGCAAAGACAGTAGCCCCCACCCCTCCATCACGCTAGCATGGACCGTACGCCGATGTACCCATGGAGGAGGGCCTCACTGCTCATGTGCATAGTTGTAAGGGACAAGGACCGCGCATTAGAAGAGATGGTTTTCATGGGGGGGTGAAAAATGTTGTCTGTGCGGTGGTAGTCAAGGTGCTTCGAAAGTCGGTCAGCACGGGTCCAAGGTTGATAGGACCTAGAAAACACTAAAAAAGAACTCGGACTAAAACATGGATTTTCATAGAATTGAGAGTAACTTGACATGTTTGGCAAATCATTCTTCTCATGCATTTAACTCTATAGAAATATTAATCCATATTCTTCAGTTTTTCAACAACTTTTAAAGTTCGCAAAGATTTTTTGAACATTCATGGAATTTTTAAAATTCCTAAACATTTTTATTCTTGTAAAAACATTTTTAAATCTGGAAAGGAAATCTAGGTGCCTACTTTTTCATGAAAAGACGATTGGAAACTGAAGAACAAAGGAAAAAGAAAATAAAAGCTGGATGGAGCGCTCCACACAGCTATGAAATGGGCCCTATGGGCCAGCCAGTGACTGAGCGATGTGTACTTGGCGTGACTATGTCACGCAGCATGCGCCACATAAGGAGTACTTGGATATGTCCCATGCAAGTAATACCAAAATCACAAATTAAGGGGTGCCCCTTGCAAACCTCACTCCCATCTTCTCTAATAGTGACAAATGGCACCCTGCATGTATGCCACTTGTTACAGCTTAAGAAGTTTTCTTGTTTTCATAGATTCATCCTTTTTACATTTTATTTCTTGAACCGTGCGCAAACCATGAACTGTTTTCACCATTGGATTTCTCGCGATGGAATCTTCAAAACTAGATCCCATGTGATTTTAGACAAAAAAAATTCACAAAAAGGAATAAAAAACTGAATAAAAACGGAGACCGAAAAAGACCAAAAACCAGAGAAAAAACCCTGGAATGAAAGCATAATTGTGCTTTAAAAAAGTGAAGCAAACTATGCTTTTTCCTTTTCGGGAAGCATAGGTAGCACTTTTCCCTTTTCGGAAAGCACAGGTCGAGCTTTTATTTTTTTGGGATGCATAGGCCGTGCTTTTCCCTTTTTGAAAAGTACGCTTGTGCCTCTCGTAGAAGCACAGGCTATGCCTTCTACATTTTGGGAAGCACGGACTGTGTTTTCCCCATTTTTCGGTAGCACAATTGTGCTTTTCTTTTTCCGAAGCATGGTTCTGCTTTTGCAGAAGCACAAATGTGCTTTTCCTTCTCCTAAAAGCACTCGGTGTGCTTCAGGCGAGAATAAAAATAAGTAATAAGTATTTTCTCAAGAAAGACATTGAAAAAGTCGAGCATAATTCGAAAAGCACCCAATAACCAAAAATTTGTTCGGATGCTCTCGAGGGGAACGTCACGCGCGTAACACGTGGCGGTGGCAGCTGGGCATACCAAGTGATGCGCTCCCAGCCCACCATAAGTCCGAGCTAGGTTCCCCCGAAAGGGGTGGATCCTCAAAAGCGTACCCAATCGTGCGCTTCTTCCTCTGTATGGACATGCCATTCTGATCTTTTCCCTAAGGTTTTGGGAAGGTTCTAGAACCTTGCCTGAACCGGTTTCCTTTCTTTTTTTCTTTTGTTTTATTTTATTTTTTCTTTTTATTTTTCTTTATTTCAACTATGTGAACCTTTTTCAAACTCGTGAAGTTTTTCCAAAGTCATGAATGCATTTCCAAATGTGTGACCTTTTTTTGGATAATTATGCATATTTTCATCACAAATGATTTTTCAGATGATGAGATTTTTTAAAAATACTTGAACTTTTTTTCAAATTTGAGAAGATTTTCCAAACTCATTAGCATTTTTTAATTCGTGAATAATTCTTGAAATTTCAAACATTTTCCGAATTCATGATTTATTTTGTATTTCACGAACATTGTAAGAATTTGTGAACATCATTTAAACTATGAATGTTTTTAAAATCACAATAAAAATCTGAATTCATGGACATTTTCGTATTAAGGAACATTTCTTGAAAAAACTAACAATTTTTAAATCGTGAACATTTTGCGAATTCATAAACAATTATCAAATTTAGGAACATTTTTTGATTTCGCGAACAATTTTTAAATTCACGAAAAATGTATTGACTAACATTTCTGAATTCACATTTCTCTTAGTTTGCAACTTTTTTGAAATCCAAAGCATTTTCAAAATTTCAGATTCGTGAACATTTTTCGAAATTAAAATATAAAAGCAAAAAATCAAAAATTTACATGGTGTCCTGCACCGCACTTGGCAGGGGGTGCGCGATTCCTCGCTTTCCATTAGAGATCATATGTGCCGCTCACAGGCGGCAAATTGTCAGGTATGTGCTGAAGGCAGCCGCGAATGGGCTGGCCCATTTGGAGCTAAGAACAAGAGGCACCCAAAACGATCATAGAAACTACTCGAAATCATCAATTAAAAAGTACTCCTTACAAATGTCACCTTCCTAGGTTATGATAAGTGGCGCACTGCATGTGCGTCTCTTATCACAACCTGTGAGTTTCCTTTTTTTTATATAGATTCGTTTATTCATATTTTTCCTCCGACGGAAAGAAAAAAAGAAAGAAAACTCGTATTTTTCCTTTTTCCAAGAGGGACCACTGTGCCTCCACGAGAAGTAAATTTACGCCTCTCACAGAAAGATAAAAAATTTATTTTTTCACGTATTTTTTTTCTAATTCTTTTCCCAAAACCAAGAAAAATAGAAATTCCAAAAAAAATTCATATTTTTATCTAAAATAAAAAAGGCGTAAAAAATATTAAAAATCGGGAGGAAGCGCCCGGCATGCGACACATGGCGGCGGCTGAGAGTGCGCCAAGTGGCACACTCCCAGCCCACCAAAGTGACCCTCCCGAAGAGTCCCCAAGGAGTACTCGCTGATTAGTTGCTCTCGAAAAAGAGAAGAACCAACATCGTGACCGAGGTTCAGCGCAAGCACGTCCATTTGACACGCGCGAGCCCAGTGTGGACCACAAGCCGTCAGCGCTCTTTTTCGTCCTTTTTCATCACATTTTTGTTTTTTTTACGTTTGCTTGTATTTTAAAGTAGGCCAAATATATTTATTGTAAAAATCATAATACATACAAAAATTAAAATTTTAATAGCGCATATGTAAAATGTTGAATGTGTACAGAAAAATAGTTCTAATGCATAGTAAAATTGTATAATGTGTATGAAAAAGTAGACATAAAAGCATATATATGAAAAAATGTTAATCCTGCATTTGAAAAATGTTCAACATGTATATAAAAAAACTTCCTGATGTATACAGAAAATGTACAATGTGTATGGAGAAAAACAGAAATCAAAAGATCTATGTATTTAAAAATGATAATCATGTATTTAAAAAAGTTAAATGTGTATATAAAAAAGATCTTGATGTATCAAAAAATGTTCAATGTGTATGGAAAAATGTAGAAATCATAAATATATAAGGTTTAAATAATTTTGATCGGGTATTTGTAAGATGTTAAATGTGTGTATAGGAATGTTCCTGGTGTATACGTAAAGTGTAGGACGTGTATAAAAAAAGTTGACATGAAAAATATATGTTTGAAAAAAATATTAATCTCGTATTTGGAAAATGATCAACGTTTACATAGAAATACTTATACAATGTAAACAAAAATGTTCGTGTAGATTTAAATGTGTTTATCACCATTAGAAAATGTTTATGGCATTTTAAAATAAATATTCAAGTGTTTCCAGGAAAATCCTTGAAATTTTAGAAATTGTTCATACAATTTATAAAACAGCTGTGCATAGTTGAAATAAATGTTTATTGTCAATAACAAAATGTTCAATGTGTACTTGAATTGTTTTACCATGTATTCAAAAAAGTGTTCAAAACTATATATTAAAGAAAAATGTACATCGTCTATTTGAGTAATGTTGAACGTGTATCAAAAAAATGTTTCACGTGTACCCTATGAATGTCTATTGTGTACTGAAAAAATAGACATGTGAAAAAAAACACCAATGAAAACCGACAAAAGAAACAAAACAGAAAACTAAAGAAAAAGAAAAAGAAAAAAGAAAAAAATAGTAATGGAAAGGAAACAAAGACAATCGGTGAACAACCAAAGAAAAGAAAGAAACTAATGAAAACCGAGAAAGAAATGAACAAAGCTTGTGAAAAATAAAGAAAACGTATAACCGCCCGAGAAAAGAAGTGAAGATACAAAGGAAACCAAAGAGAAGACAAAACATATATTTTAAAAACTCAGAAAAACCAACAAAAAAGACGAGCCAAAAACCAATGCAGCAACCGAACCAAACGAAATCACAAGCGTCTCGATTAAAACTAAGTGAACGAAAATAGTCCGGCCTAGTAGCTACACGAGGGAGGGGGTTGACTGTGCTATACTCGGGTACCTTTTTTTTAGATGAAAGGGTAACGCTTAATTAGTTGCTCATGTCTAACAAGTAGGCCACAATTGTTGAATTTGGGTGTCCAAGTAGTAGTAGGCACATAGTAGGGACAGAGGAGTAATTAGCAGTTTGTAGTAGCATTGTCGGATATCCAGCGGCCATCACTCCCTTCATGAATTTGGCACTAAATTATAAATGGAAATCAATTTTCTAAAAACATGTGAAGGAGAGACAGCTTGGAGTTTTCCACTGCCTTGACTAGCTCGCTCGGTGCCTTCCTAGATATTTCAGATTAGAGTAACTTGTTTCCTTTTAATCAAACACTAAATTTATAATTTAAATTAACAATTTCAGGAGAAAATCAGGGTCCACCACGCAAGAAAACACTCTGGCGACTGGAGGGCGACCGGGAGGCGATCCTCTGCCAGCGCTAGGGTTAGGGTTTTGCCGCGGGGGTGGTTTGACTCCGGTGGTGTCTAGGGCTGCGACGGCGCTTCTCTGGACACAGATTGGCGGTATTCGTCCTCGCCAGGTGCGGTGCTAATGGCGAAGAGGATGGGTGGGAAAGCTTCAGCGACTTCGGGATCCAAGATGGCCCCGGTGCGTCAACGGTCGCATTGCCGGTGGCGTGGAAGCGGGAAGGAATAGCTAGCAGAGGATCGTCCAAATCCCCTGTTGAGAGCAAGACCCCAGATCCAGCTGCGAGTTTCTCTGCCAGATTGGGAAGTATGGTGCTCATGGATAAGGAGGCGGAAGGCCTAGTGTTTGCGATGACAGAACATGTGCTCCCGAAGACTGCAAGATGGTATGTGGTAGGCAAATCTTACTCATCAAGACCCCTCAACAAAACGGTCCTGGAACGTACGATGCAGCGAGCTTGGGGGTTGCACAAAGAATCCGGGTTCAGAGATCTTCAAAATAGTGTTTTTGTTGTGCACTTTGGGAGCGAGGGGGATTGGAAACATGTACTAAATAGTGGACCATGGCAGTATGATTTTAGTGTATTGGTTGTGAAGGATTATGAGGGTGGAACGACCTTCTGAGATGATCTTTGACAAAATAGAAGTATCGGTTCAGGTGCTTGATCTACCCCCGGATAAGAGAACTGAAAAGTTAGGCATAGCTCTGGGTGATTGGCTGGGGCAGGCTATGAAAGTTGATGTTGACAAGGATGGAATAGCTAGAGAAACCAGTTGAGATTCCGAGCAAAAATTTCAGTCTTCGAACCACTTGTAAGAGGTTTTTACTTGAAGTACTCACCGGAGGACAAACTTGGGACCTGGTATGATTTTAGCTATGAGAAGGTGCCCCACTTCTGTTTTGATTGTGGTAGACTTGTGCATGCAAACGGGGTATGTGTTCCACCAGTGGACTCAACTTTACAGTGGGGCAGCTGGCTAAGGGCATCTTCTGGAAAACTTGGCTCGACAAAGGAGGGATCTCAAGGTGTGGCAGGAAGTAGCAATAATAGTGAGATGGGCAGGAAAATGAAGGGTCATCTATGTGATCATCCTACCAAAAGGAAACTACACAGAGTTCAATGTCTCTGCTGATTCTCGCACTGGCGGGGAAGGCAGACATGATTACGAGGAGGTGAACAGCCCGAACAAACAGCGGCACTAGCCAGCTGATGGGAAAGGAAAGGAACCGCCGGAAAAGGACCTGCAGGATGACCTGGAACACAAGAGGGAAAGAGTCTTAAGGCGTGAGTTGAAGAATAGGGAAATGGATATGCGTCAAGAAATTAGAAACCGTTATGAATCCAACAAATATGATGGTGCAGGTGTTTCATGGAAGAATAGGGAAAGAGAGAGGCGTCCTGGGTATTATGTGAGGCACCCAAGAGCTGAATATGAATACCAACCGAAGGAGCACCAGGACTAGAATCACCCAGATAATAGGAAGAGAGGGCCGAAGCAGTAGTGGGTGGCTAAAGGAGATTCTCACAGGCAGAATAGTACTGATACGTTCATTCGCGCTACGAGGCAGAAAACGGCTTCAGTGTTTGACCGTATCTCTGAGCACAACGAGACATCGGCGGACCTTGCTAGTCGGGACCGTCGGGACCAATGAATCTGCTAGCCTGGAACTGTCGAGGACTAAGGTTGGACTTGACAGTAGGCGAGTTGCATGACCTGATTAGGTCCTACAACCCAGCGGTGGTATTTTTAAGTGAAACCAAGAAGAAGGCGAGTGTGATGGAGAGACTGAAATGGAGATTGGGGTTCTGTAATGGTGTTGTAGTGGACTGTGATGGCCTTAGCGGGGGTTTAGAGCTATGGTGGAGGGACAACATACATGTGACTGTTAGACCATGGTGTCAGTATTTTATCGATGCAGAGATACAGTGTGAAGGGAAGACCTGTAGATTCACTGGTTTCTACGGGGAGCCACAAACAGAGTTAAGGAAGAAATCTTGGGATGCAATAAGGTATCTCCGAGCCCAAGATAACTTGCCATGGTTGTGTGTGGGGGACTTTAACGAGGCTATGTTCCAAGTGGATCAGTTTGGAGGTAATACACAAAATTTCCCACAAATGGAGGAGTTCAGGGTTTGCCTGGCTGATTGTGGGCTGGTGGATCTTGGCTATTCTGGGTACCCGTACACATGGGACAACAAGAGGGAGGGAGAGGATAATATACAGGTTCAGCTAGATAGAGCAACATGTAATGATGGTTTCGCCGAGATGTTTCGAAACACTACTATTGAACCCATAATAACTGAGGAGTCTAACCATGTAGCTCTTCTTATTCGAGCGATGGAGATAGCTCCATGCACCGCTCAGAAGGGTCCTCTCTCTTTTAGGTGGGACGTGATGTCGCTTGAAGCTACGTCGGTATTTCCCCAAAGAGGAAGGAATGATGCAGCACATAGCGGCGGTAGGTATTTCCCTCATATATGAAACCAAGGTTATCGAACTAGTAGGAGAACCAAGCAACACAACGTAAACAGCCCCTGCACATAGATAACAAATCCTCGCAACCCGACATGTTAAAGGGGTTGTCAATCCCTTTCGGGTAACGATGCTAGAAATTGGTGCGTGACGGGAGAAAGTTGTAATAGATTGAATAAATAGACCGCAAATAAAATAAAGTGCAGCAATATATTTTTTGGTTTTTGGATTAATAGATCTGAAAATAAAAGCAAAAGAAAAATAGATCGCAAAGGCAAATATATGAGAAAGAAGACCCGGGGGCCGTAGGTTTCACTAGTGGCTTCTCTCGATAAAAATAGCAAACGGTGGGTGAACAAATTACTGTTGGGTAATTGATAGAACTTCAAATACTCATGACAATATCTAGGCAATGATCATTATATAAGTATCACGTCCAAGATTAGTAGACCGACTCCTGCCTGCATCTACTACTATTACTCCACACATCAACCGCTATCCAACATGCATCTAGTGTATTAAGTTCATGGAGAAACGAAGTAATGCAATAAGAACGATGACATGATGTAGACAATATCTATCTATGTAGAGATAGACCCCATCGGTTTATCCTTAGTAGCAACGATACATAAGTGTCATTTCCCTTTTTGTCAATGGGATCAAGCAACGTAAGATCAAACCCACTACAAAGCACCTCTTCCCATTGCAAGATAAATAGATCAAGTTGTCCAAACAAAACCCAAATATCAGAGAAGAAATACGAGGCTATAAGCAATCATGCATATAAGAGATCAAAGAAACTCAAATACTTTCATGGATATAAAAAGATAGATCTGATCATAAACTCAAAGTTCATCGATCCCAACAAACACACCACAAAAGAGTTACATCATATGGATCTCCAAGAGACGATTGTATTGAGAAGCAAGAGAGAGAGAGAGAGAGAGAGAGAGAGAGAGAGAGAGAGAGAGAGAGAGAGAGAGAGAGAGATCAAGCCATCTAGCTACTAACTACAGACCCAAAGGTCTACAAAGAACTACTCACGCATCATCGGAGAGGCACCAATGGAGGTGGTGAACCCCATCCGAGATGGTTTCTAGATTGGATCTAGTGGTTCTGGACTCTGCAGCGGCTGGATGAATATTTCGTTGACTCCCCTAGGGTTCTGGGATTTTTGGGGTATTTATAGAGCAAAGAGGCGGTCCGGGGGACACCCGAGGTGGGCACAACCCACCAGGGCGCGCCTTGGCCTCCTGGCGCGCCCCCCTGGTGGGTTGTGCCCCCCTCGGGGCACCCCCAGGCGCAGCCAGGGCCCGTTGTGTTCCTTCTGGCCCATAAAAATTTTCCCTAAAGTTTTGTGGCATTTGGACTCCGTCTGATATTGATTTTCCGCGATGTAAAAAACACGAAAAAAACAGGAACTGGCACTTGGCACTATGTCAATAGATTAGTACCAAAAAATGATATAAAATGACTATAAAATGATTATAAAACATCCGAGATTGATAATATAACAGCATGGAACAATCGAAAATTGTAGATATGTTTGAGACGTATCAGCATCCCCAAGCTTAACTCCTACTCGTCCTTGAGTAGGTAAGTGATAAAAACAGAATTTTTTATGTGGAATGTTGCCTAACATGTCATATCATATTTCTTTCTTTATAGCATGGACATTTGGACTTTTATATTGTTCAAAGCAATAGTCTAGTTTTTACATGATAATTTAAATATTCAAGCATATCAACAAGCAACCATGTCTTTCAAAATATAAACCATTGATCCATTCATGAAACACACTCGCATATTAGCTATGTCCAATACTCAAGTATGATCATATTGCCTCCTAGTTGGTGCTTTTGTAAGAGAAGATGGAGATTCAAATTCAAAATAAAAATTGCATAAAGTAAAAGAAAGTCCCTTCGCAGAGGGATGTAGGGATTTGTAGAGGTGCCAGAGCTCAAAGCGAAAAACTTAGAGATAAAAACATTTTGGGAGGTGTATCCATCCCACCAACGAAAATGACTTAGAGTTCCCAATACTTTCCATGGTTAGATATATCATAGGCGGTTCCCAAACAGAAAATAAAGTTTATTCCTTTTTCCACCATACTTTCACTTTCCATGGCTAGCTATATCCACGGTTGCCCTCCATACCAACACTTTCCAAGGAATTTATTATCTGACAACATAAAGTAAATTCATTTTTGCATTTCGGGACTGGGCATCCCTAATACCTTTGCCTTACTCTCGTACAATGACAAGTGAATAAACACTCATCTTGAGAATAACGCATCTAGCATGGAAAATATTAGCCGCCCCTCACCGCTCCTCGAGCTAAACAAACACACAAAAGAGAAGTTTATCTTGAAAATTAGAGATGGCACATACAAATTTGCTTAGAACGGCAAAATAATACTGCATATAGGTATATATAGTGGATTCATGTGGCAAAACTGGTTTAAAGGTTTTTGGATGCACAAGTAGTGATCATACTTAGTGCAAAATGAAGGCTAGCAGAAGATTGGGAAGCGACCAACCAAGAAAGGAATAATCTCATAAGCGAGCATTAAGCATAACTAACACCGAATAATGCACCATAAGTAGGATATAATTTCATTGCATAACTATTGACTTTCGTGCTTGCATAGGGAATCACAAACCTTAACACCAATATTCTTACTAAGCATAATTACTCATCAAGATTACTCACATATCACATCATCATATATGAAAACTATTACTAAGAATCAAGTTTATTTTGTCCAATGATCTTCATGAAAGTTTTTATTATATCCTTCTTGGATATCTATCACTTTAGGACTAATTTTCATGTGTTGCTTTTGACAAGCTCAAACAAATATAAGTGAAGATCATGAGCATAAAATTTCTTTCTCTCAAATTAATTGAAGTGAAGCAAGAGAGAATTTCTTGAAAATTTTACTAACTCTCAAATAAATCTAAGTGAAGCAGGAGATCATTTCTTCAAAAATACTAAAGCACACCATGCTCTAAAAGATATAAGTGAAGCACTAGAGCAAGTCCATAGCTCATAAAAATTTAAGTGAAGCATAGAGAGCAATTCTAACAAGTCATGACATAATTTTGGCTCTCTCAAATAGGTGTGTCCAGCAAGGATTGATGACTTAAAACACAAAATAAAACAAGCAAAGACTCATATCATACAAGACGCTCCAAGCAAAATACATATCATGTGATGAATGAAAATATAGTTTCGAGTAAAATACCGATGGTCGTTAGAAGAAAGAGGGGCTGCCACTCGGGGCCATCCCCAAGCTTAGTTGGTTGGTCATTTTTGGATAATAGCTTGGGATGCCGGGGCATCCCCAAGCTTAGGCTCTTCTATCCTTCATTCCTTCATCCATCGTAAGATAACCCAAAACTTGAAAACTTCAATCACCCAAAACTCAACAAAAACCTCCGTGAGATCTGTTAGTTGATACGTCTCCAACGTATCTACTTTTCCAAACACTTTTTCCCTTGTTTTGGACTCTAACTTGCATGATTTGAATAGAACTGACCCTGATCATCCTCTCAAGAAAAATGAAATACTTGATATCTTTTATAATGGACTAACCGATGCTTCCAGAGACCACCTGATAGTTGTGTTGGTTGTGTTTTCAGGGAAAGGACCGTTGATCAAGCAGAATAGCTATTGGATAATATGTTGAGTAATGAAAATGGTTGGACACTTCCTGAGCCAACTCCTAAGCCAACTCCGAAGAAAAGGGGTATTCTATTTCTCAGTCCCGAAGATATGCAATAGGTAAAGAAATCTATGAAAGAAAAGGGTATTAAAGCTGAAGATGTTAAGAATTTACCACCTATTGAAGAAATACATGGTCTTGATAACCCGACACAGGTAGTAAGGGTAAATTCTCTCTATAGATTTGATGAAGGTGATATTCCTCGTTATAAGTCTGCTAGCCAATGCTTAGATGAGTTTGATAATTTTATTGTTAAACAAGAAAACTTCAATACTTATGTTGGTAGACAATTGAAACGCATTGCTTATATGATTGAAGACTTGAGTGATTATATGTTTAGAGTTAAAGGTGAACTTAAACTTATTATTAAACATGCTTCTATGGTTACCACTCAAGTAGAACAAGTGCTTAAAGCTCAGAATGATTTTCTCAATGAATTAAATAATAAGAAAAATGATAATGCTGTTAGAGTTGTGACTAGAGGGGGTAAAATGACTCTAGAACCTTTGTATCCTGAGGGCCACCCTAAGAGAATTGAGCAAGATTCTCAGAGAGCTAATGTTGATGCACCTAGTTCTTCTAAGAAGAAGAAAAACAAAAATGATAGGAGTTTGCATGCTTCTAGTGAACCTATTGTTGACACACCTGAGAATCCCAATGATATTTCTATTTCTGAAGCTGAAACACAATATGGTAATGAACATGAACCTAGTGATAATATTAATGATGATGTTCATGTTGATGCTCAACCTAGTACTAAAAATGATGTAGAGATTGAACTTGCTGTTGATCTTGATAACCCACAATCAAAGAATCAACGTTATGATGAGAGAGACCTTGTTGCTAGGAAGCACGGTAAAGAAAGAGGACCATGGGTTCAGAAACCCATGCCTTTTCCTCCTAAACCATCCAACAAAAAGGATGATGAGGATTTTGAGCACTTTGCTGAAATGATTAGACCTATCATTTTGTGTATGCATTTGAATAATATGCTTAAAATGATTCCTTATGCTAAGTACATGAAAGATATTGTTACAAATAAAAGAAAGATACCGGAAGCTAAAATTTCCACCATGCTTGCTAATTATACTTTTAAAGGTGGAATACCAAAGAAACTAGGAGATCCCGGAGTACCAACTATACCATGCTCCATTAAAAGAAACTATGTTAAAACTGCTTTATGTGATCTTGGAGCCGGAGTTAGTGTTATGCCTCTCTCTTTATATCGTAGACTTGATTTGAATAAGTTGACACCTACTGAAATATCTTTGCAAATGGCTGATAAATCAACTGCTATACCTGTCGGTATTTGTGAGATTAGCCTGTTGTGGTTGCAAACGTTACCATTTTAACGGACTTTGTTATTCTTGATATTCCCGAGGACGATAGTATGTCCATTATTCTTGGAAGACCCTTTTTGAATACTGCAGGGGCTATTATTGACTGCAACAAAGGCAATGTCACTTTTCATGTTAATGGTAATGAGCATACGGTACACTTTTCGAGGAAACAACCTCAAGTCCACAGTATCAATTCTATTGGAAAAATTAAAACAATTACTATTGGAGGTTTTGAATTTTCTCTTCCTACTGTCAAGAAGAAATATGATATTCTTATTGTTGGGGATGTGCATATCCCCATTGAGGTAACCTAGTGTTATTCGAAAATTCTTCGGTTTCATGTTATTAGGAAAGAGTTTGTTAACAAGACTTGATCAACCTTGTTAGTGGATTCCTTTTGATGAGCATGAGATGGATGAAGTTAGAAAGCACAACTCTCTGTACCCTCTTTTTACTTTCTGTTATTTAGATTAAATAAAGAAAAAAAATAGTATTTTCTGTCTGTTTTCTGAATTATCCTTGCAATAAAAAATACCCCCAAAAAAAGTTCTCCAAATGTCTTGAAAATTTAATATATTTTTAATAGAATATTTAAGAATATTTGGCACTGAGAACACACCAGGGGGACCCACCATGTGCCCATGAGGGTGGAGGGCGCGCCCACCCCCCTAGGACGCGCCCCCTGCCTCGTGGACCCCACATGGCCCTCCTCCACTTATTCTTGCACCCACACACTTCGTCTTCGTCCAGAAAAAATCATCCACCAGCTCAAACCCGAGTTCTAGCTCATCTTGTTGCCATTTTCGATCTCCTTGCTCAAAGCTCCATTCACAAAACTGGTTTGGAGGATTGTTCTTCGGTATGTGACTCCTCCAATGGTCCAATTAGTTTTTGTTCTAGTGCTTTATTTATTGCAATTTTTTGCTGCTTAGGTGACCCTGTTCTTGAGCGTGCATGTGAAATTTATTTGGTCCCAAGTAGTTCTATTGCATGATATGGCCTCTAGGCACTTGCGGGAGTAGTTGCTATCAATCTTGTTGAGTTTGGTTCACATTTATTTTAAGTTACTAATTTTTTTAGAAAATGATGAAGAGATTTTTGAGGGGCTCTTCGAGCCGAAGCTCGAAGGATAAGAAAAGTGAAGAGAATAAGAAGCCCAAATATAATCTCCCTCGCACTGCGGAGGTTCGGCCGTGCGAATGGCCTTGTGATGAGTTCTTGAGAGCAGCCAGGATTTATGAAGACTTTTATTATTTGGCTGAGAATGCAGGCCTCACCGACTTCCTCCACGACCAGCTCGAATAGTATCTCCTACTCACTAATATTTTTGTGCAAAATTTTCATTTCCATGCTAGGAGGTCACCACCTTCTGTGGATTTTTATTTGTATGATGAATATAAGGAGATGTCACTTTATGAATTTTGTGCGGTTGCAAGTTGCCCTTTGAGGGCAGCATAGAGGAACCACATCGTAATGATGTGGAAGGGTTTATTGATATGATTGTTGTATGGGAAACGAGGAAAGTTTCCGATGCAAGAATTACTAACATACATTTTCCCGTTCTACGTTACGTTGCAATATTTGCTAGTAGATGCTTGATTGGTCATGGGAACAGTGGAAACCTTAGTGCCCCTAATATTGTTATTTTGCGCCATGCCTTGTTTCGTGATGCTACTTTCAGTTTAGGCGATATTGTTGCTAAACGGCTAAATCTGAACCGTACGAAGGGTCCCATCTTTGGAGGCATCTTTGCTTCGCGCCTTGCTGCACACTTTAACATACCTATTAGGCATTATGAGAAAGAAAAAAAGTTGATGCCTCCTATTTTTCTAGATTATAAGAGGATGGAAGCACATGATTTTATTGTTAAGGATAAGAAGAAGATACTTAAATATAGATTTATATTTGATAAAAATTACTTAGAGATTATTACCTTGCCTGCTCCCTCTTTGTTTAACATATTTTCAGGCACGTACCTCATTTTGCCGGAGGCCGTTTATGCATACTGAAGCATGACACCAGCTCCAGAGCCTGAGGCAGAGCCACCCCTTGACCCTTATCGATAGTCTGTTTATTAGTGGAATCCGGAGGAGATCGCTAACCAGTGGCACCAAGAGGATACTCCTCCATACACCGGAGAGGGCAGCTTTGAGCGGTGGCCATAGACCAAATTAGGCCAAAAGCCTAAGCTTGGGGGAGTACATATTTCTCACCGACATTACATTCATGTTCACACACTCAGGCCAGTTGTCGGTGCTCATACTTTTTCATTGTATCATCCATGCTAGTTTATTTTCTGTTTTAAGATTTCTTCTTGTGTGTTTGAAAAACCTTAAGAAAAAAAATTAGTTGTAGCTTTTAGCTAAGTTTACTTTCCATGCCTGTAGTTATAATAACTAAAAGAAAACCCAAAAAGATTTCTCGTTCTTCTTTTGTTTGTTGGGAGCTTTCTTGTGTAAATAGTTTTATTTCTTTTCTTTGGGGGTCGAGAGGAGAAGACCATGATGAAAATGTTGAGTGGCTCTCATTTGAATTATTGTTGATCTAACAAAGAGCCCATATTACCTTGTCCTCTTCCTTGTATTAAAAGCTTGCAGATTCCAGCTTAGTCCAATGCACGTACACTATTATTATTATTATTATTATTATTATTATTATTATTATTATTATTATTATTATTATTATCCACACCGTTCGGTTGTGCAAGTGAAAGGCAATAATGACGATATATGATGGACTGATTGAGATGAGAGAAGCTGGTATGAACTCGACCTCTCTTGTTTTTTTAAATATGATTAGTTCATCGTTCCTGATTCAGCCTATTATGAATGAAACGTGTTTGCAATGACAACTAGAGATTATAGTTGCTCATGCCATGTTTAATTTGCTAGGAGTTTATAATGGTTTACCTTGCGTGCCAACATGCTATTAAAATGGTTGTCATGTGGTATGATAGGGTGGTATCCTCTTTTGAACGATTTGAGTGGCTTGACTTGAGACATGTTCACGCATGTAGTTGAAACAAAATCAACATAGCCTCCACGATATTTATATTCAAGGTGAATTATATCCTACTCATGCTTGTATTCAGTGTTGATTAATTTTGATGCATGTTCATGACTGTTGTCACTCTCTAGCTGGTCGCTTCCCAGTCTCTTTCTAGCCTTCACTTGTACTAAGTGGGAATACTGTTTGTGCATCCAATTCCATAAACCCCGAAGTTATTCCATACGAGTCCACCATACCTTCCTATATGCGGAATCTACCTGCTGTTCCAAGTAAATTTGTATGTGCTAAACTCTAAACCTTCAAGTGAAATTCTGTTTTGTATGCTCGAATAGCTCATGTATCAACTAGGGCTGTCTATATCTTCCATGCTAGGTGGGTTATTCTCAAGAGGAGTGGACTCCGCTCGTCACTCACGAGAAAATGGCTGGTAACCGGGATGCCCAGTTCCATGCTCAAATCAAATCAAAATAATTGCAAACAAAACTCCCCCAAGATTGTTGTTAGTTGGAGGCACCCGTTGTTTTGGACAAGCCATGTATTGATGTTTGTTGGTGATAGGGGGAGTATAAACTTTACCATTCTGCTTGGGAACCGCCTATAATGTGTTAGCATGGAAGATATCGAGATCTCTCAGTTGTTATGTTGACAATGAAAGTATACCGCTCAAAATATTATTTATATCTATTTCAAAACCGAGCTCTGGCACCTCTACAAATCCCCGCTTCCCTCTGCGAAGGGCTTATCTAGTTACATTTATGTTGAATCATCATCCTCTTACTAAAAACCACCAGTTGGAGAGCACCGCTGTCATTTGCATGTATTATTATTAGTTTACATTGAGTATGACTATGACTGGATCTCTTTTACCATGTATTACAATTTCCAGTCAGCCCTTGATCTTCAGAGGTGCTCTACATTTATGTTTTGTGGTCTTAGAAAGGGCTAGCGAGATACCATCTTGTTATATCATATTATGATTGTTTTGAGAAAGTGTTGTCATCCGAGATTTACTATTATTGCTCGCTAGTTGATTATGTCATTGATATGAGTAAACATGAGACCTAAATGTTATTGTGAATATGGTTAGTTCATAATCTTTGCTGAAAACTTGAATGCTAGCTTTACATATTTACAACAACAAGAGCAAACAGAGTTTGTAGCCCCCTGCCTCATGGGCACCCTGGTGCTCCATCGACCTCAACTCCAACTCTATATATTCACGTTCGGGGACAAAAAATCAGAGAGAAGGATTCATCGCGTTTTATGATATGGAGCCACTGCCAAGCCCTAATCTCTCTCGGGAGGGATGATCTGGAGTCCGTTCGGGGCTCCAGAGAGGGGAATCCATCGCCATCGTCATCATCAACCTTCCTTCATCACCAATTTCATGATGCTCACCGCCGTGCGTGAGTAATTCCATCGTAGGCTTGCTGGACGGTGATGGGTTGGATGAGATTTATCATGTAATCGAGTTAGTTTTGTGTGATAGCCTGGCTTATTAGGGATGATAGACTACTCATATCAATAAGGAATTCCTTCTTTTCCAGGAGCCCATTCGGACATAACTCCAAAGTCAAGCGGGCTCAGCTTGGAGTATTGTCAGGATGGGTAACCGACCGGGAAGTTGCTCCCGGGTGCGCACGAGTGTGGACAAAGTGCACAGAAAAGACTAGTATTGATCTGTGAGGCAGTCTAGATCCCGCCAGGAGTAACGACCACCGGCGGGTGTGGTCGGGGCGTTACAAGTTGGTATCAGAGCCGACCCTCGCATTTACACGGATGTTTGCGGACAGGTGCTCGGTCATGTTGTTCATGACGTTTGTGACCCATCATGGCACACGCATGGTACATGTACCGGACTGGATGCATAGACGTATGTGCCAAGAGGGAACATTCATGTGGCCTGATGAGGACGTCGGTTCCTCTGAGTGGGGTGTATGTGATGGCCTGGCTTAATAGGGATGATAGACTACTCATATCAATAAGGAATTCCTTCTTTTTCGGGAGCCCATTCGGACAGAACTCCAAAGTTAAGCGTGCTCAGCTTGGAGTAGTGTCAGGATGGGTGACCGACCAGGAAGTTGCTCCCGGGTGCGCACGAGTGAGGACAAAGTGCGCAGAAAAGACTAGTATTGATTTATGGGGCCAGTCTAGATCCCGCCAGGAGTAACGACCACCGGCGGGTGTGTCCGGGGCGTTACAAGTTGGACCATGTGAACATAGCAATTATCATTAACAGATTCAGACTTAGTAGAAAACTGGAGCATGGCAAAACAGACATCAAGTAGGCATGTTTACGAGCTCGATGCACGCACCACAAAGCATTGCATGATAAACTAAGCATACACCCAGCAAGTAGGCATGGCATAGAAGCTAAACATGGCAAGAACAACATCATAGGATACATGGATCAACTACAACAACCTCGGCAAAAATGCTTAACACGTAAACATTCTGCCAGGAATATTTTATAGCAAAAGTAGAGCTCGATTGAGTCAAGCTAGGGTGCTCCATAAATGCAAACAAAGACATGGATGGATAGAGCACCACAATATCTACAAAACATCCTTACTGATCATGCTCAAAAGAGGCATGGATCATTCTGTAGCAACATGAATACATGGCATAAAAATATTAACAGGGCAAAGACTTAGAAGATTTCTAAGTCCCTGAAATCAGCAACATTACGAGAGCTACTTTGCATGCTTGTGATAGTCACCACAGAGATCACAAAAATACATGGCATACACCCCTGTAAAGATGGCATGACATATTTCAAAACACATGTAGGGCTCAAGTTCATAGGAGGCACGCATTAATCATGGCAAAAATGACAAAAGTCCAATTGCTGATATGAATCTAAAACTAACAGAAACTAGCACTCTTCCAACAGCATTTAGAGCATCAAGATGAGCTCAAATGAACATGGTGCAATGAATTGAAATGAAGTACTCGTCGAGACGAACATTTTGATATGCTACACGCCCAAAACGGAGCTACGTTGGCAGAGTTATGACATGATGAAAATGCCCAAAAATACTGGGGACTTAGCAGATTCACGGCGAGCGTCAAATAGTTAAAACGCTCATGCGCGGGTTTTAGAGGGGCTGCTCACCAATGGGCTCGGCCCATGTGAAGAGGAGGTGAGGCAGGCCAGAGAAGGTGGGCCGGCCGGTCGGAGCTGGGTCGCGGGGCCCACGCAAGAGGAGCTCGTCCTCCTCCCGTGCTCCTCACAGGCAGGAGGCCATGGCGGCGGTGCGGATGCCAAGGAGGCATGGGGTGCCTGCGGGCGGCGGCGGAGATCCGGGCTTCGGCGGTGGCAGTTTGTGCCCGTGCGGGCCCGCGATGGGTCCGCGGGTGGCGGCGCGAGGACGGCGGCGGTGGACAGGTGGTGGCTCCGGATTGGCTGAGGACGAGGGCGGACATGTCCGGGCGTGGTGGAGGTTTTGTCCGGTGGCGCGAGGAAGAGGAAGGCTAGGGTTAGACCGTGAATTTCGGAGGGAGCCACATATTTATAGGTAGAGGGAGCTAGGAGAGTCCAAATGAGGTGCGGTTTTGGGACACACGATCATGATCGAACGACCGAGAAGATGGAGGAGGTTTAGGTGGGTTTTGGGCCACTTTGGAGGGGTGTTGGGCTGCAACACACACGAGGCCTTTTCGGTTCCTCGGTTAACCATTGGAGTATCAAACGAAGTCCAAATGGCACGAAACTTGACGGGCGGTCTATCGGTAGTAAACCAAGGCCGCTTGGCAAGTCTCAGTCCAATCTGATAACGTTTAATACCCGCACACGAAAAGAGGTAGAAAGGGACACCGGATGACATAGGAGCGCCGGAATGCAAAACGGACAATGGGGGAAATGCTCGGATGCATGAAACGAACATGTATGCAAATGCGATGCACATGATGACATGATATGAAATGCATGACACGCAAGCAAATGACAAGACAACAACATCGAATAATTGGAAGACACCTGGCACATCGGTCTCGGGGCGTTACATTTTGTTAGGGTTTGATCCCTAGTATCCATTATGTTCTGAGATTAATGTTGCTATGACTTTGCTGTGCTTAATGCTTGTCACTAGGGCCCGAGTGCCATGATTTCAGATCTGGACCTATTATGTTTTCATTAATATATGTGAGTTCTTGATCCTATCTTGCAAGTCCATAGTCACCTATTATGTGTTATGATCCGTTAACCCCGAAGTGACAATAATCGGGATACTTACTGGTGATGACCGTAGTTTGAGGAGTTCATGTATTCACTAAGTGTTAATGCTTTGGTCCGGTACTCTATTAAAAGGAGGCCTTAATATCCCTTAGTTTCCAATAGGACCCCGCTGCCACGGGAGGGTAGGAAAAAAGATGTCATGCAAGTTCTTTTCCATAAGCACGTATGACTATATTCGGAATACATGCCAACATTACATTGATGAACTGGAGCTAGTTCTGTGTCACCCTATGTTATAACTATTGCATGAGGAATCGCATCTGACATAATTATCCATCACTGATCCATTGCCTACGAGCTTTTCACATATTGATCTTTGCTGAGTTAATTTTTCGTTGCCACTCTTACAATCACTACAAAACTGCCACTGTTACTTTTGCCACCATTATTGTTACTTCCATACTACTTTGCTACTAAATACTTTGTTGCAGATATCAAGTCTTTCAGGTGCGGTTGAATTGACAACTCAACTGTTAATACTTGAGAATATTGTTTGGCTCTCGTTGTGTCAAATCAATAAATTTGGGTTGAATACTCTACCCTCGAAAACTGTTGCGATCCTTTATACTTGTGGGTTATCATTAGTATAAGAGTAATAAATCACTACTATAAGTGTTGTATCAAACCAATTCATATTTTTTTGTTGTATTATATCTACTGTATTCCAACTCTTTTATGGCAAAAACTCATCAAAGAAAACCATAGAGCCATCAAAGTAAGCACACAACACAAAGAAAACAGAACAATCTGTAGCAATCTGACTATTTCGAATACTTCTGTAATTCCAAAAATTCTGAAAAATTAGGACGACCTGAGCAATTTGCATATTGATCTACTTCAAATGGAATGGTTATTTTATCGCTTTATGATAAAAAAATAAAATTAATTTTGTGAGCGTAAAAGTTTCTTTTTTTTCTCAATAAGATCAAACAACTATCACCCAAGAAGATCCTAAAGGCTTTACTTGGCACAAACACTAATTAAAACATAAAAAACACAATAATAACAGTAGCATAATTGTGCTAACTCTCAAGAACAGAAAGCAAGAAGCAAAAATAAAATTTATTCATTGGGTTGCCTCCCAACAAGCGCTACGGAAAGCAAAAAGCAAAAATAAAATTTATTCGTTGGGTTGCCTCCCAACAAGCGCTATAGTTTTACGCGCTTAGCTAGGCATAACGCAAGGATCTAAGTTTTGTCATCTTTGGTTCAAGATCCATAAGATGCCTCATGATTGATTCATATGGTGGCCTAATTCTTGTTCTAGGAAAGTGTTCCATACCCTTCCTCAAAGGAAATTGGAACTTAACATTGCCTTCTTTCATATCAATCACGGCACCGATAGTGCGTAAAAACGGTCTACCAAGAATAATTGGACAAGACGGATTGCAATCAATATCAAGAACAATAAAATCTATGGGCACATAATTCCTATTTGCAAGAATAAGAACTGTTGGGGGACGCAGTATTTCAAAAAATTTCCTGCGATCACGCAAGATCTATCTAGGAGATGCATAGCAACGAGAGGGGAGAGTGTGTCTACGTACCCTCGTAGAATGAAAGCGTAAGCGTTTAGTAACGCAGTTGATGTAGTCGAACGTGTTCGTGATCCAACTGATCCAAGTACCGAACGTACGACACCTCCGCATTCAGCACACGTTCATCTTGATGACGTCCCTCGAGCTCTTGATCCAGTTGAGGCCGTGGGAGAGTTCCATCAGCACGACGGCGTGGTGACGGTGATGATGAAGTTACCGGTGCAGGGCTTCGCCTAAGAACTACGAAGATATGACCGAGGTGTGTAACTGTGGAGGGGGGCACCGCACACGGCTAAGAGAAACTTTGGTGTGCCTTTGGGTGCCCCCTCCCACGTACATAAAGGGGGGAGGAGAGGGGGCGCGCCACGGGGGGAGTCCTACTTGGGCTCCCGGTCCAAGTAGGATTCGTCCCCCCCCCTTTCCTAGTCCATGTAGGAGAAGAAGGGAAGGAGGAAAGGAAGAGAAGGAAGGAGGGGGGCACCGCCCCTCCCATTGTCCAATTCGGACTGGGAAATGGGGGGGCACCTCTGGTCGGCCCTCTCTCTTCTCCACTAAGTCCCATGATGGCCTATTAACATCCGGGGGGGGGGGTCCGGTAACCCCCGGTACTCCGAAACTTATCCGAAACGACCCGAACCATTCCGGTGTCCGAATGTAGCCTTCCAATATATGAATATTTATGTCTCGACCATTTCGAGACTCCTCGTCATGCCTGTGATCTTATCCGGGACTCCGAACAAATTTCGGTTCATCAAAACACGAAACTCATAATACAAATCGTCATCGAACATTAAGCGTGCGGACCCTACGTGTTGAAGAACTATGTAGACATGACCGAGACACATCTCCGATCAATAACCAATACCCGAACTTGGATGCTCATATTGGTTCCTACATATTCTACGAAGATCTTTATCGGTCAAACCGCATAACAACATACGTTGTTCCCTTTGTCATCATTATGTTACTTGCCCGAGATTCGGTCGTTGGTATCATCATACCTAGTTCAATCTCGTCACCGGCAAGTCTCTTTACTCGTTCTGTAATGCATCATCCCATGACTAACTCATTAATCACATTGCTTGCAAGGCTCATAGTGATGTGCATTACCGAGAGGGCCCAAAGATACCTCTCCGATACACGGAGTGACAAATCCTAATCTCGATCTATGCCAACTCAACAAACACCCACTACAAAAAAGACACATCCGTGACATTTTGGGCCGAACAAATTTTTTTCTATCACACTTATGACACTTCTATGACGATAATTGTGACAAAACCCGGTATCATCATAGATGTGGTGGGCTCCTACTTCTATGACAAAAAATCATGATAGAAAATGGGATTTTCATCCTGGGGGGCCGGAGACGCAGCTGCATGACATTCTTTGGGCCGTCCATGACGAAAAAACCATGGTAGAAGCGAGGCGTGGAAAATATCGGTGTGTTCCCGGTTACGGTGGGTGGTCGGGGCCGAGCGATGCATGTTTCTCTCGTCCATGCACGCGCGTGGGTGCGAGGCATTGGGCTCTAACTGAACCCGAGTGAGGCGTTCGCCTACTGAACCCGAGTGATTGCACCGCAGGCTACGCGTTACTGAACCCGAGCGATCGATCGGTGGCTGTTAACTGAACCTGATCGAGCGATTCCTTCACTACTGCTACTAACTAAAGTTGATCGATGTTGCCTCTGGATGAACAGTGAGCCTTGCTGGGGGTGGATGAACAGTTCCCGGTGGGGGTGGATGAACATGACCCCGTGATGTTGCCTCTGGATGAACAGGACCCCGATCGATCGAGCAGGTTGGGGTTGGATGAACAGGACCCCGTGGAGGGCTGGATGAACAGGACCACCCCGTGGAGGGCTAGATGAACAGTAGATGGTGAAGGGCTGGATGAACAGTAGCCCATGGAGGGGTGGTTGAACATGAGCCCGTGGAGAGAGCTAGTTGAACAGTAGCCGGTGGAGTAGCACGCGGAGGAGGCTGGATGAACAGGAGCCCGTGGATGAACAGTCGCAGGTGGAGGGTGGAGGAGGTTGACGGTGGATGAACAATAGCCCGTGGAGGCTAGAGGGGGTCGACGGTGGAGATGAACAGTATCCCGTGGAGTCCCATTTTGCGGTACGCCACACCCCTCCCGATGAACAGGACCCCCGTTTCGACCGTAGCGCTCCAACACAAGTCCATTTCCTCCGTTTTGCAGTACGCCACACCCCTCCCGATCAACATGACCCCGTTTCGACCGTAGGAGGTCCGTTTCCTCCATTTTGCGGTACGCCAGACCCCTCCCGATGAACAAGATCCCGTTTTGAACGTGGCCGGTCGAACACAAGGCCGTTTCCTCTGTTCTGCACTATGCCAGGCCTCATTTCCATCAGTTGTTCCGTCCAAGCCCTCCCGATGAACACGACGACGCATTCCGTTCTGACCCAGCCGGTTGGCTCCCCATGAACACGACGATGACTCAGTTTCTCCGTTCCGACCCAGCCATGTACATGAGCCCTGACCGTACGTATGCGCGAGTAGGCGTTCGAGACCCCGCCCGTATGTACGTACGTGGCCGTATTTTCTTTCTTGCACACTGGCCGCTGTACCTACGCGTACATGCTACATGCGCGCCTCTACTACGACACGTGCGCGCTCTACGTATGCTTCGACCAGGTGGGTCCCGACTGTCAGGCACTTCCTTGCGTGCGAAGATATAGCCGGTGGGTCCCAGCAGTCAGGGGGCGAATCATTTTTTTGCTCCGACGCACTTCCTTGCGTGCAAAGATGTAGCTGGTGGGTCCCAGCAATCAGGGGGAAACATTTTTTTTCATGAAATACGGTGGCCCATCCGATGGATCCCCACTGTCAGGTGCAGGAATAATTATTTTGCGCGTAATAAGGAGGCACTTCCTTGCGGCTGCCATGGACCCAGTTGTCAGCCTCTCCACGTATAGTACTCTTCCGATGGAAGTCGGTCGTTGACCACATTGACCACGCCGCACCGAGAGCACCAAGGCGGTGGACGACGGCGAGGCCTAGGAAGGGGACGACACGGAGCCAGGGAAGACGCGGCAGTGGATGCCCACGCGGAGAGGAGTACGAGGGTTCATTGGTTCGGCTGCGGTGTGAGGCTGCCGTCGCCGCAGAATAACAGGGGGTGTGGGTGAGTAGAGGGATGGCCTGGCCAGCAATGGGAGTAGTAGGGGGCGGTGAGGCCTCCGCGGCATCACAGCCGGCCATGGGAGGCAGGAGCACGCGGCACGACTGCGCTGGTTTGGGCGGCTGGAGCAAGAAGACCAGAGGTTGAAGAAGCACTACGGCCATTGGATGGACATCGTACGGTCACAGGATCTAGAATCGTTCATATATTGACTAAGTTCACAAAGCCCTCCGTCCCCGTCAACTTAGTAGGCCCACAAGTCAGCCTCCCACTATGGTGGGTCCCAGCTGGTAGGGGGTATTCATTTTTTGTGCAATAAGGAGGGACTTCCTTGCATGCGAAGATATAGTTGGTGGGTCCGACCTGTTAGCGGAGGGAACGTTTTTTCGCGAAATACAAAGGCCCTTCCGGTGGGTCCCAGATGTTAGGTGGAGGAATCATTATTTTGCGCGTAATAAGGAGGCATTTCCTTGTGTGCGGCCGTGGACCCAGCTGTCAGCCTCTCCACGTACAGGTCGGTGGGCCATGTTGACCACACCGCACCGAGAGCACCAGGGCGGTGGACGACAGCGAGGCCTACGAAGGGAACGACACGGAGCCAGGGAAGACACGGCAGTGGCTGCCCACGCGGTGGAGAGTATGATGGTTGACTGGTTCGGCTACCATTGCCAGAAAATAACAGGAGGTGTGTGTGAGTAGAGGGATAGACAGGCCAGGGATGCAAGTATATGATGGGGCGGTGAGGCCTGCCCGGCAGCACAACCGGCCATGGGAGGCGGGAGTAGGCGGTCCCGCCGGTGCTGGATTTGGCAGCTGGAGCAAGAAGATCGGAGATTGAAGAAACACAACGGCCGTTGGATTGACATCCAACGGTTACGTCTGCTAGAATCGTTTGTTGGCGTATATAATAACTAAAAAAATCTTGCATACGCGTCAACTTAATAGGCCCACAAGTCAGACCATTCCCTCTTTTTTAATAATTTATATATAGCTCATTGCGACTTCTTATGCAATTTATTGCGGTCCGTTTTTTTGGTTGGCCAGGACCAATTTCGCATATTTCTGTGGGTTCCAAACTATTTTTAAGACCGAAATGTCGAGCTAGATTTAAAGTAGTTTGAAGATATATTTAAATTAGGTTAATGCCTAGTAAAATAGGAATCTGAAAATGTGAAAAAATTCAGAAATTATAAAGTAATTGCCAATTTGTCATCTGTTTTTATATTTACAACCCATTTCATATTACTTTCAAGATTTGCAGGCATCTTGAAAGAGTTGCAGCCCATCAGGGCATAGAAAAATAAGTAGGCCTGGATTGGGTATTCTTCAGAAAAAATAAACTGGACTCATTTTCACAAAGAAAAAATAGCTGGGCTGGTCACATGGTGAACATAAAATATAAGCCTGGGTTAGACGGGCCACAGCCCAGTTCAAACCCTGCTCCATCTCAACAATAACAAAAAATACAGCTCGAGGAGCTACATCCCAGGTGTCAGCCGATCTTGTGCTATTCTCTTGTCTATTGACTATATACGCTCACAATATCGTGGGTCCCAGATGTCAGGAAAACACTAGGAGGAAGCATTTTATTTTTCCATACGCTGACATGGTGGGCCCCTACTGTCATCCTCTCCACGTACTTCTACCGATTTCTGTTGTTTATTGACCATGTTGACAACACGAGAGGGCGGCGCCGCGGCGAGCGCACCAAAGCGCGCGGAGGACGACGGCGAGGCCTCGGATGTCGGCGTTAACGATTTAGGAGACGGTGGGGCGGCGATGCGTGCGCTGAGGTGCAGCCAACCGTGGGAGGCAGAAGAAGGTGGCCCCCCGGCGCTAGTTTGGTTTTGGGGGCTGGAGAAAGACAGGACTGAAGAAACACGACAGACTATAAAAGCAGCTGGAGTACTTAACAACCTTAACTGAAACCAGCAGGGGCACTTAACAACCATAGTTGAAAGCAGTATGAATACTTATACAGGTTCAACCGTACAAAGCACGCCTCGAACAATGCTACTTTGCCTACAGTTAACCAAGGGTGAGGCCGCCAAGCCCAGGACAAGGCCTAGGCGCCACTCCGCGCATCACAACCTTCTGAAAGCGGCTTCATCTCGCAATGTGGTCAATAAATAGGATATTCGCTTTACAGCCATGGAAAAGCAGGAACATAATCTTCTGTCCTATTCTCCAAGATGGACGGGCCTTCATTATTTGAGACCACCCATGAATAAGTATCTTTTCACCTGCATGGGGAATGGAGTAGGTCGACATAAACATCATGTTGTGACCAAGAGCAAGTCTGACCCGACCATGGTCAGGCATCTGTATAGGAACAATAGAACTGGGCAGTTTCTGTTTCAAGAAGATCACAACTATAAAACTGTGTATAAGCAATAGTTTATGAACAACATATATAACAGAAAACAGGTCGTACCATAAGTTTCTCGACACAGTTGTACCTGTTCAACGAGTGCAGCAGTGGCACACATATCCCATGTGGCCTTACACCATTGAAACGCCCACAAGGACCTCAAGATGATCAATAAAGTGTAGGAACTTGTGGATGTCATCCCAGTCAACTTTAGTGCCATCAGTAACTGCCAAGTTGTTATAGAATAACAAACGAGCAGCCCGCTTAACTCTGAAAAAACCTACACTGTAGCAACCCGACCTCAGACGGTCAAGTCTCTGTGCTTCAGTGTCATCCCTGGATCGGTAATGCTGACACACACACAGTACTTCGAAGGATTAATAACAGAGTAGCAATCACACACTTATTACATCGAATGTCTCAAAAGAGAACTTATTACAATAAGTATGGCTTAAGGCCATCTAATTACGATAACAGTGGAAGACTTGGAAGATAATGTGAGTCCATCAACTCCAACGGCATAGCTGAGTGCATCACAAACGACCTACGGCATCTTACTCATCGTCTGAAAAGTCTGCAACATGATATGTTGCAGCCCGAGAACGGGTCAGCACATGGAATATGCTGGCAAAGTAACAAAGAGAACAATGAACAGATAAATGCTATCACTACATGCATATACGGCTGGTGGAGGCTCTATGGTTATATTTTTTTGCGAAAAGCCAATTTTTCCCTACAACAAAGGAATATATTTTACTTAACTATCATGTTAGTTGAAACATCATTGAGAAGGTTCCTCCAACTCAATCCCAATTAAAGTAGTCATTAACATCCCAAAAAATTAATTTAGAGTGATGAGATCAAATCAATAATTCAAGTACCAGATACTCAAGATGTCCATAACGGGTCAACACATGGAATTTTGCGCACTTTTCCATTGCCATTCCCATTCTTTGCTTCAGAACACTCGATGGCGTAGTGTCCAGTGTTCCCACACTTGAAACAAGTAATGTGACTCAGGTCCTTGGTGGGCGTTGATGGGTTAGAGCGGTTCTGATTGCTGCCTGCTCCATTCCCATTTCCATTCCTAGGGCCATGATGGTTATGCGGAATTCCTCCATTATGGTTATGGCCTCCATGGTTATGGGTAAATCCTTCCGGGTTCGGGGTGAGACGGGGTTTCTGCTGAGCTCCTGAATTGTACCTCCCTTGTCCATACTTGCACTTGCGGCTCTCAATCTGTTGTTGCCTCCTTTCAATCATAAGAGCCTTATCTACCAACTCCTGGTAGTTGTTGAATGTTGCCACCATCAACTGCATGCTCATCTCATCATTTAACCCTTCCATAAACTTCTCCTGCTTCGCGGCATCGTGGCCACATCATCTGGGGCATAGCGGATAACTTACTAAACTCCTCCATGTGCTGGCCTACAGTACGATTCCCCTGGCGCAAGTTGCAAAACTCACACTTCTTCATGCTCATAGCTCTAGTTGAGACATGGGCTATGTGGAAAGCTTGTTGAAACTACTCCCAAGTGATATTGGCTATGGGAAAAGTGGTTGTGTAATTCTCCCACCATGCGGCTGCGGGTCCATCCAATTGGTGTGCGGCAAAACGCACCTTCTCAGCATCTGTGCAACCGGCAGTGGTTAACTCCCTTCCAATCATACGTAGCCAGTCATCAGCAACTATGGGCTCGGTGCTACTGGAAAACACCGATGGTTGTAACCTTAGAAAACGGGCTAACTTGTCAACTGGTGGTGGTGGCGGAGGGTTGTTGTTGTTGTTGCCCTGATTCTGTACTAGCAACTACATCAGTGTATTCTGCTGCTGGATCAACTGAGTGAGCTCCGGTGGGAAAGCAAATCTGGGGTCACGTCTCGGAGGCATCTGATGGTTTAGAGGGGAGAGATTAGAATAGAATGAGGTCTAATGAGAAAGCACTACCCATATGCACATGAGATAAACACAATCATATCATATCACTCAATCAATCAAGCAAGGGCATACAATCGATCTAACTATCGTTAGAGTGCTCGGAGTACTAATATTTACATGGGGAAACACTACTGATCATATGGCGGTCTACTAGAAATTTTGATTGGTGGAAGACTCCATGATATCCGCTCCAGCTTCATCTTCATAGTCATCATCACTACTACCGGGGTCAGAGTCGGTGTTGTCAATGATGATGTAGTCTTCAGAACGAATCTCCTTAGGTTCGTTGTCTTCACCTCCTGGCGCGGGGTCTCCCATGAAAACTCCTAGCTTCCTTGTCATGTCGTCATTCTTCTCCACAACTATCGTCATTTGCTTCTCATATCCATCGCGTGTAGACTTAAGCTCCTCTTCTAGCTCTGTGATCCTGGTCATCACCTTTTTCAAATCTATCATGCTTGCGCACATCTGGTTCTCCTGGCGACGAATGTGATAATTTAACTCCTGGATGAATGCTGCAATGGACCTGGCCTTCCTGGTGCTGATCATCTCCCATTGCTCATCTCGGCGCCCACATATCTGGTAGATAGTGTCCTTAAGCTCCTTGTGGTAAACTTCGCCGATGCGTCCCATGGCAATATGGGCTGCCATGCTCTTGCCTAGACTCTAGGTTGGGGCGTCAAAGGAAAACTCTATGGGTTCAATGACTGGCGTCAATGTCCTTCCTGGAACTTGAACTCGAATCAACCAATGTTCCTCTTCTGGTAAAGTGGCAGTGTAGGTCCCGGTGAAGCTTGGTATTCCGATGTTCATGTACTTAGTGACTTCCTTCAAGTGTCGTCCAAACGAGGTGTCTTCATCCGGCTGTGTATACTTGTTCCTTGAGTCTGCCATCCTAAAGAGTAGAAAATGGAGAGGAGTAAGAAATGAGTAGAGAAGAGTGATCTATGGCTCATCTTAGTGGTCGTGTCCTACATTCAGCGTGTGATCTGATACCATCTTGTAGCGACCTGACCTCAGACGGTCAAGTCTCTGTACTTTAGTGTCATCCCTGGATCGGTAATGCTGATACACACAATACTTCGAAGGATTTATAACAGAGTAGCAATCACACACTTATTACATCGAATGTCTCAAAAGAGAACTTATTACAATAAGTATGGCTTAATGCCATCTAATTACGATAACAGTGGATGACTTGGAAGATAAAGTGAGTCCATCAACTCCAACGGCATAGCTGAGTGCATGCCAAATGACCTACGGCATCTTACTCGTTGTCTGAAAAGTCTGCAACATGATACGTTGCAGCCCGAGAACGGGTCAGCACATGGAATATGCTGGCAAAGTAACACAAGAGAACAATGAACAGATAAATGCTATCACTACATGCATATATGGGTGGTGGAGGCTCTATGGTTATATTGTTTTTTGCGAAAAGCCAATTTTCCCCCAGAACAAAGGAATATATTTTATTTAACTATCATGGTAGTTGAAACATCATTGAGAAGGTTCCTCCAACTCAATCCCAATTAAAGTAGTTATTAACATCCCAACAAATTAATTTAGAGTGATGAGATCAAATCAATAATTCAAGTACCAGATACTCAAGATGTCCATAACCGGGGACACGCCTAACCATGATTAGTTTATACACTCTGCAGAGGTTTGCACACTTTTCTCCACAAGACTCGATCTCCTCCGTTGGATTTCTCGCACTACAGGGTGTTTGAGAAATGGATGACCGAGACACAGTCTTTCAGAAGCATTAACTCTTTACTCTGGGTGGACCGTTACACCTACTTTGCCCTACATCTGCTAGCCCACCACTGAAAGAGGTCACACAACATACTCAACTATGCCAGAGCCCATAATGGCTTGTGGCTGCACATGGAAGTTTCTAGCATGAATAATCTTATGATCCCTTTGAGCCTGGGTGGCGGACCGTAGGATGATCACACGGGTACTTCGGGATATCCTTGGACAACGTTGGATTCTCCAGGTGCCCACAAGCAATCCACCCCGATGTGTATTAAAGTTGCCACCTTAAGTTGAACCATTAGTTAACAACTCACATCTGTCATGGATACACTCAAACTCAAACCACGTCTACGAGCATAGCATAGCAATATAAGCATAACGTAGAAGTAACTCCCATGGGTTTGATAATAAAATAGGTAATAGGTTCCACCTCATCATCTACTTCCCAGACCCACATGTTAAGAGATCCTACTCATGCAATGTGCGAGGGTTGAAACTAATGCATACAAATTGGGTGATAAAGGGGTATGATCAAAGTGTTACTTGCCTTGCTGATGATCTGCAAATCCTAGAGACTCGTAGTAGCACGCTTCGCACTCCGGGTGTTCTATCGCAAAAAAACAATAGCATACATAAGCAATCAAGCAAAGGTGCATGGGGAAAACTCAAATAAGAAGGTCTAACCAGAAAGTTCAACTGAAGAACTCCAGTTTGCAAAAAGAATCGAATCAAACGGAGCAACAAAACTCAACTACGAAAGAAACAAGATCCGATTACTAATCTGGACTAAAGTCAAAATTTACTGTACCAAAATCTTGTTCAAGTTGGTTAAACGGAAAGAGGGCTTCAAGACGAAGATCTAGGCGCTTGTTTCACCTGATTCGGATAAACGGGCGAAAAGATAAACTAGAACAAAGATTAGGGCAGCAATCGCGATCGAAAATAATCCCGGAAAAACCCTGGAAAAAGAAAACTGACGAACAGGCTAACGAACGAACGTTCGCTGTCTGTGGCTAACGAGTGAACATCATTCGTTAAAACGAACGTACGGACGAATGTCCACGATTTAACTAAACCGAGAAAAACCGATCTAAAAAAACGAACTAGGGTTTTGAAAAAAAACCGAAACGGTTTTCTTGTGAAAACCGGGGGCGGTGGTACGGCGGAAAGGCGACGCGCGACGGTGCAGCGCTGCGGCGGCGGTGGCGGAGGGCGGCGCGGCGGAGCGGCGGTGACGGCAAGGCGCGACGGCGGCGGCTTAGGGTTTTGGGCGGGGCTGGCAGCTTGCTGGGCCTCGGGGTCGTGGGGGCGTGGCTTATAAGGCCGGCCGGGTGAAGTGTCCAGGTCGGACACGGCCCGGTAGGTCGGTTACCTTTTTTTAAATAAATCCTGCCGCAGAGAAACAAATAAAAGAAATACTAAACGGACTCTGAAAATCCTGAAATAAATTTTCACAGTCCTCTAATAATATTGCGGACAAAGTGAACATTTATTTAGACCTCTAATGCAATTTTGAAAAAATGCATTTTTTCCTAATTCAAATAAAATCTCAATAAAACCCAAATAAAATAACTTATTTGATTTTAATATTTTTCCTTTAATATTTCATTTATTTTGGAGAAGTCACATTCTCTCCTCTCATATATTTTACAGGTTTCTCCTCATATCTCAAATCATTATCCAGCTGAATTGCTTCCAGGGGCACCGTATCTCTCAGAGGGATATTGGCCATCTCTGCATGGCACTTCTTCAACTGGGAAACGTGAAACACATGATGAACTCCTCACAATCCTTCGGGTAATTCCAACTTGTAGGCAACCTTTCCCATGCGTTCCAAGACATGGTACGGTCCTACAAATCTCGGGGCTAACTTTCCCTTAACTCCAAAACATTTAACTCCTCGCAGAGGTGACACTCGCAGATATGCTCTGTCTCTGATTTCATAGACTACCTCCTTGTGTTTTGAGTCTGCATAACTCTTCTCTCTAGACTGAGCTACCTTCAGTCTATCTCGAATCAGTTTAACCTTCTCTTCGGACTCCTTAATCAAATCTGGTCCAAACAACTGACGGTCTCCAACTTCATCCCACATTAATGGTGTTCTGCACCTTCATCCATACAGGGCTTCGAACGGTGCCATCTTGAAACTGGCCTGGTAGCTATTGTTGTATGAGAACTCCGCGTAGGGCAAGTTGTCATCCCAACTAGACCCATAGTCTAGCGCACAACCTCTCAACATGTCCTCTAGAATCTGATTTACTCTCTCAGTCTATCCATCTGTCTGCGGATGAAATGCGGTACTAAACTCTAGTCTGGTTCCCAAATTTGGTGCAGCTGGTGCCAAAACTTTGAGGTAAACTGCGTCCCTTTGTCTGATACGATGGTCCTCGGAACTCCATGCAGACATACGATCCTGGTCATATATATCTTGGCCAACTTCGCGCGTGTATAGGTGGTCTTCACGGGGATAAAGTGAGCGACTTTGGTCAAATGGTCCACTACTACCCAGATAGAATCATATCCCGATCGGGTCTTGGGTAATCCAGTGATGAAATCCATGCCAAGCTTATCCCAGTTCCATTTGGGTATCGGCATAGGCTGTAGTAATCCTGCCAGCTTCTGACATTCTGCCTTAACTCTATGACATACATCACATATGGCTACATACTCGGCAATATCCTTCTTCATTCCGGTCCACCAGAAACGCTCCTTCAAATCCAAATACATCTTGGTGTTTCCGGGGTGTATCGAGTATGGTGAGTCATGAGCTTCCTGTAATATCAACTTCCTGATCTCTGCATTATTGGGCACAAATATATGGTCCTCAAACCACAGGGTATCGTGCTCATCCTCACGAAAACCTTTGGCTTCGCCTTCAGCCATCTTCTCCTTTATCTCGGCAATTTCTTTGTCATCCTTCTGAGCTTCTCTAATCTTTACCAACAATGTCGACTAAACTTCCATGGTTGTAACAAAACCTTTAGGAACAATCTCTAAACGAAGCTCCCTGAGATCTTCTGCTAACTCCCTTGGCAAACCTCCTGCTACTAAGGTATTGGCATAACTTTTCCGGCTCAAAGCGTCTGCTACGACATTGGCCTTTCCTGGATGATAGTGCAACTTCATATCGTAATCCTTTATAAGCTCCAACCATCTCCTTTGCCTGAGGTTCAACTCCTTCTGTGTGAAAATGTACTTCAAACTCTTATGATCCGTGTACACATCACAATGGTTCCCAATAAGAAAATGTCTCCA
Source organism: Triticum dicoccoides (assembly GCF_002162155.2). Lineage (NCBI taxonomy): Eukaryota > Viridiplantae > Streptophyta > Magnoliopsida > Poales > Poaceae > Triticum > Triticum dicoccoides. Next base: position 331,969,111 of record NC_041388.1, read on the forward strand.
GGTCTTGAGTGCATGCATTGCTGCTGCCAACTCCAAGTCATGTGTGGCATAATTTAACTCATGCGGTCGAAGTTGTCGTGAGGCATATGAAACAACTCTTCCGTCTTGCATAAGTACTCCTCCAGGTCCTAAGCGAGAAGCGTCGCAATACACTTGGAAATCCTTGCGTATATCCGGCAGAATCAGCACTGGGGCCGTAGTCAAACGTTTCTTCAACTCCTGGAAACTTGCTTCACATTCTTCAGTCCAATGGAACTTGGTGTCCTTCTTTAGCAACGCTTTCATGGGCTTCGCAATCTTGGAAAAATTCTCAATGAATCTCCGATAGTATCCCGCGAGTCCAAGAAAACTGTGGATCTCTCCAACTAAGGTGGGTGCCAACCACTCAGTGACTGATTTAACCTTGGTAGGGTCCACTGCTATACCTTCTCCTGATATAACATGTCCAATAAATCCAACTTCCTTCAACCAAAACTCACATTTGCTAAACTTGGCATATAAGTGATGTTCCCTGAGCTTCTCAAGAACCAAACGCAAATGCTCCTTGTATTCCTCTTCATCCTTTGAGTATACCAACATATCATTAATGAACACCACAAAAAACTTATCCAAGAATTCCATGAACACCTTATTCATCATACTCATGAAATAGGCAGGGGCGTTAGTCAATCCAAATGACATAATCGTATACTCATATAGCCCATACCTAGTGGTGAAAGCTGTCTTAGGTATATCCTTTTCTCGAATCTTCAGCTGGTGGTATCCTGATCGCGGGTCGATCTTCGAAAACACTTTAGCTCCTTGCAGCTGGTCAAATAGATCATTGATCATAGGCAGTGGGTACTTGTTCTTGATTGTTTCTTCATTCACTGCCCGATAATCAACCACCATTCTCAGATACTTATCCTTCTTCTCAACCAAGAGCACTGGGGCTCCCCATGGTGATGAACTTCGTCAAATATAACCTTTCTCCAATAACTCCTTGATCTGCTTCTTAATCTCCTCCGGATCATTTGCGGGCATCCGGTATGGTCTCTTCAATATGGGTCCGGTGCCTGGCAATAACTCTATCAAAAACTCAATGTCTCCATCCAGGGGCATGCCTGGTAATTCCTCTGGAAATACATCCGGGTAATCCTTCACTACAGGCACTTCTTCTTGAACAACTCCCGTGAGAGAATTTGCGTGGGTACTCTTAGGAGTATGCCGGGATACATACTTGATCCTTTTTCCCTCCGGGGTGGTGAGTAAAATTGACTTACTGGCGCAATCGATGTTTCCTCCATACATTGGTAGCCAATCCATACCGAGTATCACATCCAATCCTTGGGATTCCAAAATTATCAAGTCTGAGGGGAAAACATGTCTACCTATGGTTAATGGCATATGAAAACATCCCTGACTAGCCATATACTCCGCTCCTAGTGAGCTTACTAACATGGGTGTCCTAAGTACATTGGTGGGAAACTTATATTTATCCACGAATCCCCTTGAAATGTATGAATGCGATGCACCAGTATCAAAAAGAACTATTGCGGTAGATGACTTAACCAAAAACTTACCGATAACTGCATCAGGCTACTCTTCAACCTCCTCCATGTTCACGTGGTTCACCTGTCCCTTGTTGAATGGGTTGGGCTTCTTCCTAGAGTTTCCATTGCCATTCCCAATCTTTGCTTCAAAACACTCGGTGGCGTAGTGTCTAGTGTTCCCGCACTTGAAACAAATAATGTGACTCAGGTCCTTCTTGGTGGCCGTTGCTGGGTTAGGGTGGTTCTGATTGCTGCCTGCTCCATTCCCATTTTCATTCCTAGGGCCATGATGGTTAGGCGGAATTCCTCCATTATGGTTATGGCCTCCATGGTTATGGGTAAATCCTCCCGGGTTCGGGGTGAGACGGGGTTTCTGCTGAGCTCCTGAATTGTACCTCCCTTGTCCATACTTCCTCTTGCGGCTCTCAATCTGATGTTGCCTCCCTTCAATCATAAGAGCCTTATCTACCAACTCCTGGTAGTTGTTGAATGTTGCCAACATCAACTGCATGCTCATCTCATCATTCAACCCTTCCATAAATTTCTCCTGCTTCGCGGCATCGTGGCCACATCATCTGGGGCATAGTGGATAACTTACTAAACTCCTCCACGTGCTGGCCTACAGTACGATTCCCCTGGCGGAAGTTGCGAAACTCACACTTCTTCATGCTCATAGCTCCAGTTGAGACATGGGCTGTGTGGAAAGCTTGCTGAAACTGCTCCCAAGTGACATTGGCTATGGGAAAAGTGGCTGTGTAATTCTCCCACCATGCGGCTGCGGGTCCATCCAGTTGGTGTGCGGCAAAACGCACCTTCTCAGCATCTGTGCAACCGGCAGTGGTTAACTCCCTTCCGATCCTACATAGCCAGTCATCAGCAACTATGGGCTCGGTGCTACTGGAAAACACCGGTGGTTGTAACCTCAGAAAATGGGCTAACTTGTCAACTGGTGGTGGTGGCGGAGGGTTGTTGTTATTTTTGTTGTTGTTGTTGCCCTGATTCTGAACTAGCAACTGCATCAGTGTATTCTGCTGCTGGATCAACTGAGTGAGCTCCGGTGGGAAAGCAAATCTGGGGTCACGTCTCAGAGGCATCTGATGGTTTAGAGGGGAGAGATTAGAATAGAATGAGGTCTAATGAGAAAGCACTACCCATATGCACATGAGACAAACACAATCCTATCATATCACTCAATCAATCAAGTAAGGCATACAATCGATCTAACTATCGTTACAGTGCTCGGAGTACTAATATTTACATGGGGGAACACTACTGATCATATGGTGGTCTACTAGAAATTTTGATCGGTGGAAGACTCCATGATATCCGCTCCAGCTTCGTCTTCATAGTCATCATTGCTGGGGAACGTAGTAATTTCAAAAAATTTCCTATGCACACGCAAGATCATGGTGATGCATAGCAACGAGAGGGGAGAGTGTAATCTACGTACCCTCGTAGACCGACAGCGGAAGCGTTATGATAACGCGGTTGATGTAGTCGTACGTCTTCACGGCCTGATCGATCAAGCACCGAAACTACGACACCTCCGAGTTCTAGCACACGTTCAGCTCGATGATGATCCCCGGACTCCGATCCAGCAAAGTGTCGGGGAAGAGTTCCGTCAGCACGATGGCGTGGTGACGATCTTGATGCTCTACTGTCGCAGGGCTTCGCCTAAGAACCACTACAATATTATCGAGGACTATGGTGGAAGGGGGCACCGCACACGGCTAAGAGAACGATCTTGGAGATCAACTTGTGTGTCTAGGGGTGCCCC